>NC_011915.2:2224191-2410401 GCF_000006355.2 Plasmodium knowlesi strain H
TACACATATGTACATATACGTATATGTATACATATATATACTTATATGTATATATGCGTATATACATATAATGTTATTGTTATTGTTTTTGTTGTTGTATTTTTGTTGTTGTATTTTTGCTGTTGTATTTTTGCTGTTGTTGTTGTTTTTGTTCTTTTGTTTCTGTTCGTTGGTTTTTGTTTTTGTTTGTTTGTTTTGGAAATGGATGTGGAATGGATGTGAATGGATGTGGAATGGATGTGAATGGATGTGGATGTGGAATGGATGTGGAATGGATGTGGAATGGATGTGGAATGGATGTGGAATGGTCATATATTTGTTATTGGTAGGTTGGAGGAGAGAAAAAAAAATGTCTACTTACATATGGTCTTGGTTAGAGAAGACTTCGATAAGGAACTAGTAGTAGTAGTAGTAGTAGTACTAGTAGTAGTAGTGTTGTTGGTTGTGTTGGTTGTTGTTGTTGTTGTTGTTGTTGTTGTGTTGTTGTGGTTGTGTTGTTGTGGTTGTGTTGTAGTTGTGTTGTTGTAGTTGCGTTGTAGTGGTTATGTTAGTATGTTGGTTGTGTTAGTATGTTGGTTATGTTAGTATGTTGGTTGTGTTAGTATGTTGTGTTGTGTTAGTATGTTGGTTGTTGTGTTAGTATGTTGGTTGTTGTGTTAGTATGTTGGTTGTGTTAGTACGTTGGTTATGTTAGTATGTTGGTTATGTTAGTATGTTGGTTATGTTAGTATGTTGGTTATGTTAGCATGTTTGGTTGTGTTAGTACGTTGGTTCGTGGTAGTATGTTGGTTGTGTTAGTATGTTGGTTGTGTTAGTATGTTGGTTTTGTGTTAGTATGTGGGTTGTGTTAGTATGTTGGTTGTGTCAGTATGTTGGTTGTGTGTTAGTATGTTGGTACCAACATACAACCAACATTTTGTAGTGTTGGTGGTACCAACACAATTGTGTTCGTATCATTCGTACCAACATTTTGTAGTGTTGGTGTTGTTGGTTGGGTTGGGGTTTACTTACATATGGTCTTCTCCAGAGATTCTTTCTTGAGTGTATCATATTTCTCTAGCATGGGTTCTACTTTTCCTTTTACTTTTTCCTTGTTACTGTTCTCGCCAATTAGGCAACTGGCGAGACTCTCATACCTCTCACACTTAAAACATTTATCACCATCATTCTTGCACACATCACTTGCATTCTTAATGTCTTTATTTTTATCATTAAATGCCTTGGTTATTGCGTCCTTTACATTCTTTTCGTCTGCACATGGAAGTTTTTCTAATTTATCAGCAAAAGCATTTAATAAAACACAGCGCATGGTACGTTTAAATAATTGGTCCTCTAACTCCTTCCTCGTGGTCTTCCCCGTACCCTGACCTGCCTTAATTTCATAAATACTCTTTAATCCTGAAGCAATAAGCAAACATGCTTCTTTATTATCTCCATCGAGGTCCGTACAGTGGTTGGAGACACTGCCCTTATTCGTTTGTATCTCCTCAGAAAGGCTCTTCAATTCATTTTTGACATCATCCCATGGGTCACTCTATGCAAAGAAGGAAGAGAAAAAAAAAAAAGAAGAAAAATGTACGAAACCCACTCTTACCTAAGCCAAAAATTTTTATACGTCCTTTTTCCTCCCCAACACATATATATTATATTAGACACATCTCATGCTGCTGGACTATTATAAGAAATATGTTTTCTCCCTTACTGTAGGATGGCTGTTCCCATTTGCCTTCCATCTCCCTATAACACATTCTGCACGCTCACATAGGTTCTCCTTATCTAGACATGGTAAACCTATAAGAAGAAAGAACAATGTACAAAGGATAAGTAACATGATTACGATAATTGTCTATGTAATCAGTAAGGTCGTCCGAAGTGATGTTGTCCACTTCCCCCCATGAACACAGAGTCCTATAGTAAATATTGGTAGATTGGTTCTGCAGTATCCGGTTTCGTTGCCATCCGGTTACCACCATCCTGTCGTCGTCGTATCCGGTTTTTGTGTTCGAGGAGTTTTACCTACCCCTCCCGGGAGGGATGCTGGGATGCTTCCATGCCATCCGGTACCTACCATCAGGTCACTACCATCCAGTTTCTACCATCCACTTCCCACTATTCGATACCTACCATCCGGTACCTACCATCCGGAACCTACCATCCGATACCTACCATCCGGTACCTACCATCCGATACCTACCATCCGGTACCTACCATCCGGTTTCTACCATCTGGTTCATACCATCCGGTTCATACTATCAGGTTCATACCATCCGATTTCTACCATCCGGTTACTACTACCCGGTTAGTGTGTAGTATCCGGTCCCTGTCTGCGAGGAGTTTTTTCCTACCCCTCCCGGGAGGGATGCTGGGATGCTTCCCTGCCATCCGGTGTCTACCATCCGGTCACTACCATCCGGTTCATATTATCAGGTTCATACCATCCGGTTTCTACCGTCAGGTTTCTACCATCCGGTTACTACCATTCGGTTTCTACCATCCGGTCACTACCGTCCGGTTACTACCATCCGGTGTCTACCATCCGGTTCCCAACATCCGGTTAGTCTGTAGTATCCGGTTTCTGTCTGCGAGGAGTTTTTCCTCTCCCCCTCCCGGGAGGGATGCTGGGATGCTTCCCTGCCATCCGGTTCATACCATCCGGTTCATACCGTCCTGTTACTACTATCCGGTTCATACCATACGGTCGTCGTTGTATATAGTCCCTCTCTACGAGGAGTCTTTCCTCTCCCCCCCCTAAAGTAGCTAAAGCTAACCCCGGAACCTTACTCCTAAACCCTAAAACCTTTACTCTTATACCCTGAAACCCTACTCCTAAACCCGGAATCTGAATTCTAACACCCCCCAAAATCTCCTCATCCCCTTCATCTTCCTCATCATACTCTTCCCCCCACACCTTATATTATTTTCCTTTCCTTTTTTTTTTTTTTTTTTTTTTTTTTTTTTTTTTTTGCTGTGTTTGGGGGTTGGTTGGGGGGTTTGGTTGGTTATTGTGATTGGGGGGGTTATTACGATTGTGGTGTCTACTTACATATTTTGTCCAAAGATTCCGTCAGTCCAGTTGCTTCGTCGTTAAGCATTCCTTCCAATTTGCTATTTACATTTTGAGTGTTGCCCTGGCCATTTGTGTTAATTTCGCAATTATCAAAACTTTGGTCCTGTGTACACTCAAAACAGTCACCATCCTAAACCCGGAATCTCACTTCTAACACCCATACAGTATTACTCCTATACCCGGACACCCCATTCTAACACCCATACAACATTATTCTAACACCCATACAACATTATTCTAAAACCCATACAACATTATTCTAACACCCATACAACATTATTCTAACACCCATACAACATTATTCTAACACCCATACAACATTATTCTAACACCCATACAACATTATTCTAACACCCCTACAACTTTATTCTGACACCCCTACAACTTTATTCTGACACCCCTACAACTTTATTCTGACACCCCTACAACTTTATTCTGACACCCCAACAACTTTATTCTGACACCCCTACAACTTTATTCTGACACCCCTACAACTTTATTCTGACACCCCTACAATATTATTCTAACACCCATACAACCATATTCTAACACCCCTACAACTTTATTCTGACACCCCTACAACTTTATTCTGACACCCCTACAACTTTATTCTGACACCCCTACAATATTATTCTAACACCCATACAACCATATTCTAACACCCCTACAACTTTATTCTGACACCCCTACAACTTTATTCTGACACCCCTACAACTTTATTCTGACACCCCTACAATATTATTCTAACACCCATACAACCATATTCTAACACCCCTACAACTTTATTCTGACACCCCTAAGACGTTATTCCAATACCCCAACAACCTTACTCCTAAACGCGGAATCTGACTTCTAATACCCCGAAAACCTTCTCATCACCTTCATCCTCCTCATCATACTCTTCCCCCCCACCTTTTATATTTTTTTTTTTTTTTTTTTTTTCTCTTTTTTCTTGCTGTGTTTGGGGGGTTTGGTTGGGGGGTTATTGTGATTGAGATGTCTACTTACATATTTTGTCCAAAGATTCCTTCAGTCCAGTGTCTTCTTCGTTCAGAAATGTCGTCAATTTGTCCTTCACTTCCTGAGTTTCGCCACCAGATGTGTTAATGGAGCAATTTTCAAGGCTTTGGTCCTGTGTACACTCAAAGCAGTGAGCACTATTACCAGTTTGGCATTGAGCTGCCGCACTCCCCATAATGTCTTTACCTTTACCAAAAGCGTGATCTATGCCCCCACTTATGTCACAGCTCCCCTTTCCGTTCTTCCGCGCTGCATCATCTTTCAATTTTTTGGCGTACGCATTTAGTGCTGCACACATCATAGTTCGTTTAAACAACTTCGTAGCATCATTGCCGCTATCATTTGTTTCCTTGTACATGTGGTGTAATCCTTTTGCAAAGAGGAGACACATTTCTTTGTTCTTGTTGTCCAAGTGATCGCAGTGTGTGCCCCCATATGCGGCTGTACTAGACATGGCCTGGCCGAGCGGCTGGACAACTTCCTCCTCCACTTTCTTCCACATTTCAGTCTACAAGTGAAGTAATATATATATATATATATATATATATATATATATGCATATGCATAAATGCATATGCATATATACATATGTATGTATACATATACTCATATGTATACATACATATGAGTATATGTATGTACGTACATGCATATACATTGGTATATATATATGTATACATATATATACATATACATATATATGTATATGTGTATATGTGTAATGGTCATTCCATAACACCCAAACAGGTGGCGTGTGTCCACTTACGTGTCCATTCTTCTTCTCATACCAATTCAATGCACATTTTACTCGTTCACATAAAGTACTTTTATTATGCATCTCAGTCACGGTTTGTTGTATTTGTTCCTGCTTCGTTTGGGGGTTGTCTTTGAGCAATAATTCCACTTTTTCCTTTACTTCCTCCTTTGGGCTGGAGCCATTGTCAATGCGGCAATTTTTAAGCTCGTCATTATTGTTCCAATTACATTGAAAACAGGAATTAGGACCATTAGTATCTTTATTGCATTGAGATGATGCACTTTGCATGATGGTACTACTTTTACTAAAAGCCTCTTGTAGCCCCTTGTCTATGTCACAATACCCTTTTTCTTTTGCTTCGTCTTTTAATTTTTTAGCATAAGCATTTAACAAAGCACATTTTATAATTTGTTCAGACAATTGGTTAGTGCCATTTGTGGTTGTGTTCATCTTGCTCAACAATGCTGTAATGTGATTGCATGCTGCTTTATTTGCAGTATCTAAGTCTTGCGCGTTGTCGCAATGGTTAGCAGGGGTGCCAATACTACTAGTAATCGCATCAGAGAAGAGACTCGTCAGCTTCACCTGGACGCTGTTGTTCCAGAAATCCTTCTATATAGAAAAGGAAAAGATATATATATAGATATATATATACATATACATATACACACATATATACATATATATATACATATATATATATATATGTACACCCTTTTGCATACTTCACCGTGCTGTTGCTTACCTCCGGTTGTCCCTTTCCATCCGTCAATTTCCAATGATCCTTTGCACATTTTAGGCGATCACATAAACTGTTGCCATCTTGCTTCATGCATACTTCAGCTGTAAAAAAAGGAAGATTAATAGGATATGTAAAGTACCATGTGTGTATATATATATGTATGTTGTATGTTGTATGTTGTATGTTGTATGTTGTATGTATGTATGTTGTATGTTGTATGTTGTATGTTGTATGTTGTATGTTGTATGTTGTATGTTGTATGTTGTATGTTGTATGTACTTATGTAGATTGAATAAATGTATGTCATCCACAATCGATGAAAAATTTTTTCCATTTTTTTTCCGTCTAGTTTGTTCTAAATATGCGGTTTTATATGCCATCCGGTTGGTGTAGTATCCAGTTCCCACCATCCGCCTCCCACCATCCAGTCTCCACCATCCAGTTCCCACCATCCACCTCCCACCATCCAGTCATTACCGTCCGGTTCATACCATCCGGTTACTACCATCCGGTTCCTACCATCCGATCTATACCGTCCGGTCACTACCATCCGGTTACTATCTTCCGGTCACTACCATCCGGTTCATACCATTCGGTTACTACCATCCGGTTTATACCATCCGGTGTCTACCATCCAGTCTCCACCATCCAGTTTCCCACCATCCACTTCCCACCATTCGGTTCCTACCATCCGGTTTATACCATCCAGTTCCCACCATCCTGTTCCCACCATCCTGTTCCCACCATCTAATTACTACCATCCGGTTCCCACCATCTAATTACTACCAACCGGTTCCCACCATCCGGTTCATACCATCCAGTTTATACCATCCACCTCCCACCATCCAGTTCCTACCGTCCGATTCATACCATCCGATTTCTACCATCCGGTTCATACCATGCGGTTCATACCATCCGGTTCATACCATCCGATACATACCATCCGGTTACTACCATCCGACTACTACCATCCAATCTCCACCATCCGCTACCTACTATCCGGCTCATACCATCCCGTTCATACCATCCGGTTCATACCATCCGGTCCATACCATCCGATTCATACCGTCAGGTTAGTGTGTAGTATCCGGTTCATACCATCCGGTTCCTACCATCCGGTTTCTACGATCCGGTTCCTACCATCCGGTTAATACCATCGGGTTCATACCATCCACTTCCCACCATCCACATTCCCACCATCCACTTCCCACCATCCACTTCCCACCATCCACATTCCCACCATCCAGTTCCAACCATCCGGTTCATACCATCCAGTCTGCACCATCCAGTTCATACCATCCAGTCTCCACCATCCGGTTCATACCATCCAGTTCCTACCATCCAGTTCCCACCGTCCAGTACCCACCATGCGGTTACTACCATCCCGTTCATACCATCCTGTTCATACCATCCGGTTGGTGTCCAGTATCCGGTCTTTGTCTTCGAGGAGTTTTACCTATCCCCCCTCCCGGGAGGGATGCTGGGATGCTTCCCTGCCATGCGGTTTCTACCATCCGGTTCAAACCATCCGGTTCATACCATCAGGCTCCCACCATCCGGTCTATACCGTCCGGTCACTACCATCCGGTTCATACCATCCGGTTCATACCGTCCGGTTCATACCATTCGGTTCCTACCATCCGGTTCCTACCATCCGGTTCATACCATCCGGTTCCTACCATCCGGTGCCTACCATCCGCTTCATACCATCCGGTTCATACTGTCCGGTTTGTACCATACAGTTCATACCATCCAGTCTCCACCATCCAGTCTCCACCATCCAGTCTCCACCATCCAGTTCCCACCATCCAGTTCGCACCATCCGGTTCATACCATCCGGTTCATACCATCCGGTTCATACCATCCGGTTCATACCATCCAGTCTCCACCATCGAGTCTCCAGAATCCCCTTACTAGCATCCGGTACCTACCATCCGGTTTCCACCATCCTGTTCCAACCATCCAGTTCCCACCATCCGGCTCCCACCATCCGCTTCATACCGTCCGGTTCCCACCATCCGGTCCCTACCATCCAGTCTGCACCATCCAGTCTCCACCATCAGGTTCATACCATCCGGTTCATACTATTCCGGTTCATACCATCCGGTTCATACCATCCTGTTCATACCATCCGGTTTCTATCATCCAGTCCCCACCATCCAGTTCCTACCATCCAGTTCCCACCATCCAGTCTCCACCATCCAGCTCCCACCATCAGGTATATACCATCGGGTTCGTACCATCCGGCTGGTGCCGTATCCAGTTCCTGTCTGCGAGGAGTTTTTCCTTTACTTCCCCCCCTTTAAAGCAGCTAAATATAACCCCGAAACCTTACTCTAATAACCCTAAAACCTTATTACTAAAACCTGGAACCTTATTCCTAAACCCTGGAACCTTATTCCTAAACCCTGAAACCTTACTCCAAAAACAGGAACCTTACTCTTATACCCTGAAACCTCGTTCTAATACCCATACAACCTTATTCCAATACCCAAACAGCCTTCCTCCTAAACCCGAAATCTGATTTCTAACACCCCTAAGACCTTACTCCTAAACCCGGAATCTGGCTTCTAACACCCTGACACCTTTGTTCTAAACCCGGAATCTGAATTCTAACACCCGACACCTTCCTCCTAAACCCTTGAAACCATATTCTAACACACCTACAACCTTCTTCCTAAACCCGAAATCTGATTTCTGACACCCTGACAACTTCCTCCTAAAAACCGGAATCTAAGTTCTAACACCCTGACACCTCTGTCCTAAACGCGGAATCTAAGTTCTTACACCCTGACACCTTCCTCCTAAACCAGGAATCTAAGTTCTAACACCCTTACCACCTTATTCTGACACCCTTACCACCTTATTCTGACACCCTTATCACCTTATTCTGACACCCTTACCACCTTATTCTGACACCCTTACCACCTTATTCTGACACCCTTATCACCTTATTCTGACACCCTTACCACCTTATTCTGACACCCTTACCACCTTATTCTGACACCCTTACCACCTTATTCTGACACCCTTACCACCTTATTCTGACACCCCAACAACCTCTATTCCAACAGCCCTACCACCTTACTCCTAAGGCCGGAACCTTATTCTAACACCCTAAAAACCTTGTTGTAACAGCCTAAATCCGCATTCTGACACCCCTACAACCTTACTCCTATACCCTACAACCTTATTCTAATACCCTTATAACCTTATTCCAAGAACCGTACAACCTTATTCTAATACCCCTAAAACCTTATTCCAACAACCCTACGACCCTATTCTGACACCCCTACAACCTTATTCTAAAACCCCAACAACCATATTCTAACATCCCCAAAAGAACCATATTCTAACACCCCCAAAACAACCATATTCTAACACCCCCAAAACAACCATATTCTAACACCCCCAAAACAACCATATTCTAACATCCCCAAAACAACCATATTCTAACACCCCCAAAACAACCATATTCTAACACCCCCAAAACAACCATATTCTAACACCCCCAAAACAACCATATTCTAACAGCCCCAAAACAGCCATATTCTAACACCCCCAAAACAACCATATTCTAACACCCCAACAACATCATTCCAACACCCCAACAACATCATTCCAACACCCCAACAACCTTCCTCCTAAACCCGGAATCTGACTTCTAACAACCCTACAACATTCCTCCTAAACCCGGAATCTAAGTTCTTACACCCTGACACCTTCCTCCTAAACCCGGAATCTGACTTCTAACACCCTAACAACTTCCTCCTAAACCCGGAATCTAAGTTCTAACACCCTAACAACTTCCTCCTAAACCCGGAATCTAAGTTCTAACACCCTGACCCCTTTGTCCTAAACCTGGAATCTGACTTCTAGCACCCCCACAACCTTACACCTGTACACAACAATCTTATTCTAACACCCTGACAACTTCCTCCTAAACCAGGAATCTAAGATCTAACACCCTGACACCTTTGTCCTAAACCCGGAATCTAAGTTCTAGCACCCAGACACCTTTGTCCTGAACCCGGAATCTAAGTTCTTACACCCTGACACCTTCCTGCTAAACCCGAAATCTAAGTCCTAACACCCTGAAACCTTCCCCTTAAACCCGGAATTTAAGTTCTAACACCCTGACACCTTCCTCCTAAACCGGGAATCTAAGTTCTAACACGCTTACACCATTGTCTTAAACCCTGAATCTAAGTTCTAACACCCTGACACCTTCTTCCTAAACCCGGAATCTAAGTTATAACAACCGGACACCTTCTTCATAAACCCGGAATCTAAGTTCTAACACCCTGACACCTTTGTCCTAAACCCGCAATCTAAGTACTTACACCCTGACACCATTGTCCTCAACCCGGAATCTAAGTTCTAACACCCTGACACCTTCCTCCTAAACCCGGAATCTAAGTCCCAACACCCTGAAACCTTACTCCTAAACCCGGAATCTAAGTCCTAACGCCCTGACACCTCCGTCCTAAACCCGGAATCTAAGTCCTAACGCCCTGACACCTTCCTCCTAAATCCGGAATCTAAGATCTTACACCCTGACAACTTCCTCCTAAACACGGAATCTAAGATCTTACACCCTGACAACTTCCTCCTAAACCCCTAATCTAAGTTCTAACACCCTGAAACCTTCTTCCTAAACCCGGAATCTGACGTCTAACACCCTTACCACCTTATTCTGACACCCTTACCACCTTATTCTGACACCCTTATCACCTTATTCTGACACCCTTACCACCTTATTCTGACACCCTTACCACCTTATTCTGACACCCTTACCACCTTATTCTGACACCCTTACCACCTTATTCTGACACCCCAACAACCTCTATTCCAACAGCCCTACCACCTTACTCCTAAGGCCGGAACCTTATTCTAACACCCTAAAAACCTTGTTGTAACAGCCTAAATCCGCATTCTGACACCCCTACAACCTTACTCCTATACCCTACAACCTTATTCCAATACCCCTACAACTTTATTCCAACACCCCAACAACGGTCATTTCTAAACCAGGAATCCGATTTTTGACACCCTTACCACCATATTCTAACACCCCTGAATCTGGAGGTTTTTTTTTTTTTTTTTTTTTTTCCTTATATTTCTTTTTCTCTTTTTCTTTTATTCCTTCTCCCTTTCTTCCTTTTCCTTTTTCATTTGTACTTACCTTGCTTCTGTTTGATGGTCCCATCTAATTTATTCATTAAATTGGTAACTTCAAGGGGTTTCCCATTCTCAATAGATGTCTCCAATACCTTCCGCACATCTTCGAGTGTTAATATCTCCTTTTCACTCATTAATTCGTTCATTAATTCAGTGTTTGCTTTGTCCATTCCGGAAAATTCCGTTAAGACTTCTTTATTCTTTTCCTTCTGCTGTTGCAATTTCGTATGGTCCTTCTCCGAACCGCAGACAATTTGCCAATACACCCAAGGCACCCACGCCTTCCACTCTCCATTCCCCTGCTTTCCTTTAACTCTTTCTTCTTGTTTCCAATTTTTAATAGTGTCCCCAAGAATTGCTTTACCAATAAGTAAAGCGTTAAGGTCCACTCCAGTACAATTATTCAGTTGGTCCTGAAGGTTCTTTCCGTCCTTCTTCAAGTGATCCTCCAATTTGTCATTCACGGCTGATTCAATTTCCTCTATAACTTCCTTCAGTTTGCAATGATCTCCGTACAGTTCGGACATGGCAACGGCACCAACAATACAACGTGGATAAGCTTTTTCTGTAGTAAGAACTTCCTTCCTTATGCTATCCTTCCCCGCATCCCACTTTGCATCCACACCACTTATGAAATATTTTATTATGACTATAGCTTTGCATATATTCTTCAAATAATGATCCTTCTCATTTCCACCATGATTCACAAGTTTCCCCACCTTCGCACAGAGTTCCTTCACTTCCTGTGGCTCAGTAGCCTTCAACCTACTCTGCAAATCAGCCCATGTTGTCATTAAATTTTCCTTCAGTTGTTCCTATAATTAAAAAAAAAGGAGATGTAGGCAACACATACATACACATATATACATACGTATATATATACATACATATATGGTATCGTTACCATCACATATGCACTTACTGTAATGTTCTCATTGGCATTCAATTTCCCATTACTCGATAAGTGCTGTAACCACTCCTGAAACATGGAAGTGGTACCACCACCCTGCGCTGCTGCTGTTGGTGCCATGATTATTCTATGTCTTCGTCGTCAAGAACAAAAAATTATATACTATATATATATATATTACATATATATATAGTATATATTATATATATATATATATTATACATATATTATATATATATATTATATATATACAATTAATAATAAGAAAAAAAAACTATATACTATATATTATATAATGCAGAACTAAAAAATATATATATATACACATATGTTATATATATATATATATATATATATGTAGTATATATTATATATATATATTATACATATATTATATATGTACAATTAAGAATTAAAAAAAAAACTATGTATATATATACATATATTTTTTCCTCCTCCTGCTCCCCTACCCACTTTTTTTTTTTTTTTTTTTTGCTACAAAATATTCCTCTATATATATCCTTTCAATTCGACATACATACATACATAT
The DNA here is from genome assembly GCF_000006355.2 of Plasmodium knowlesi strain H. Classification (NCBI taxonomy): domain Eukaryota; phylum Apicomplexa; class Aconoidasida; order Haemosporida; family Plasmodiidae; genus Plasmodium; species Plasmodium knowlesi. The sequence goes on from NC_011915.2 coordinate 2,236,419, forward strand.
ATATATATATATATATATATATTTTTTCTTTCTTTTCTTTTATTTTCTTTTCTTCTTTGGAAACTACTCTTACGCAATTACTTCTTGGAACTACTTTCTTTGGAAACTACCACTTTTTGGAAACGACTTTCTTTGGAAACTACTACTTTTTGGAAACTACTACTTCAAACTACTTCTTTTGAAACTACTTTCTTTGGAAACTACTTCTTTTGAAACTACTCCTTCAAACTACTACTACTACTACCTTTTTCTTTTTTTCTTTTTTCTTTTTTCTTCAGTTACAGGTTATAGGTTACCCGTTACCTCGTTACCGGTTTACCTCGTTACCGGTTTACCTGTTACCTCGTTACCGGTTTACCTGTTACCTCGTTACCGGTTACTTCCTGTTACCGGTTACTTCCTGTTACCGGTTACTTCCTGTTACCGGTTACTTCCTGTTACCGGTTACTTCCTGTTACCGGTTACTTCCTGTTACCGGTTACTTCCTGTTACCGGTTACTTCCTGTTACCCGTTTACCTGTTACCCGTTTACCTGTTACCCGTTACCGGTTACCGGTTTACCTATTACCGGTTACCTTGCTATCGGTTACCTCGTTACCGGTTACTTCCTGTTACCGGTTACTTCGTGTTACCGGTTACTTCGTGTTACCGGTTACTTCGTGTTACCGGTTACTTCCTGTTACCCGTTTACCTGTTACCCGTTACCGGTTTACCTGTTACCCGTTTATCTGTTACCGGTTTACCTGTTACCGGTTACTTCCTGTTACCGGTTACTTCCTGTTACCGGTTACCAACTGTTACCGGTTACCAACTGTTACCGGTTACTTCCTGTTACCGGTTACTTCCTGTTACCGGTTACTTCCTGTTACCGGTTACTTCCTGTTACCGGTTACCTAGTTACCGGTTACCTAGTTACCGGTTACCTAGTTACCGGTTACCTAGTTACCGGTTACCTAGTTACCGGTTACCTCGTTACCGGTTACTTCCTGTTACCGGTTACCCGTTTACCCGCTCGCCCCAAAACTCACTCTAAAATATCTTCTTTCGAGAAACTTCTTTCCTCCTATACCTTCTTTTTTTTTTTTCCTTTCACGTTTAACCGTTCTTCTTCTCTTTTTTTCTTTTTCTTTTCTTCTTTTTTTCTTCTTTTCTTTTCTTCTTTTCTTTTCTTCTTTTTTTCTTCTTCTCTTTTTTTCTTTTCTTTTCTTTTCTTTTCTTCTTTACTTCTTTTCTTCTTTTCTTCGCTATTGGTTCTTTTCTATTTCGTTCCTTTCTTTTCTTTTCTTTATTCCGTTCCTTTCTTCTGTTCTACTTCGTTCCTTTTTCTTCTTCTTTTCTGTATTCCGTTCCTTTCTTCTTTTCTTTATTTCGTTCCTTTCTATTCGTTCTTTTTCTTCTTTTCTTTATTTCGTTTCTTTCTTCTTTTCTTCTTTTCTTCTTTTCTTTATTTCGTTCCTTTCTTTCCTTTTCTTCTCTATTTCGTTCTTCCTCCTCTATATTCCGTTTCTTCTTCTTTTCTTCTTTTCTTCTTCTACTACCTTTATTTTTTTCCGTTCCTTTCTTTTCTTTTCTTTATTTCGTTCCTTTCTTCTTTTCTTTATTTCGTTCCTTTCCTCTTTTCTTCTTTTCTATATTCCGTTCCTTTCCTTTCTTCTTCTCTTACTTCTTTTTTTCTATCTGTTCCTTCTTTTCTTTTCTTTATTTCGTTCCTTTCTTTTCTTTTCTATTCCGTTCCTCCTCCTCTATTTGGTTCCTTTCTTCTTTTCTATATTCCGTTCCTTTCCTTTCTTTTCTTTTCTATATTCCGTTCCTTTCTTCTTTTCTTTATTTCGTTCCTTTCTTCTTTCCTTTTCTATTTCGTTCCTTTCTTCTTTTCTTTATTTCGTTCTTTTCTTTCCTTTTCTATTCCGTTCCTCCTCCTCTATTTCGTTCTTTTTCTTCTTTTCTTCTCTATTTCGTTCCTTCTTTTTTTCGTTCTTCTTCTTCTTCTTTTTTTCCTTTTCTTCTACTGTTCTTTTTCTTCTTTTCTTCTTCTGTTCTATTGCCTTTATTCCTTTTCCGTTCCGTTTTGTTCCGTTCCTCCTCTATTTCGTTTTACTGCCTTTTATTCTTTTCCTATTCCGTTCTTTTTCTTCTTTTCTTTTCTATTTCGTTCCTTTCTTCTTTTCTTTTCTTTTCTTTTCTTTTCTTTTCTTATTCCGTTCCTTCTTTATTCCGTTCCTTTCTTTTCGTTCTTTTCTTTTCTTTTCTTTTCTTTTCTTTTCTTTTCTTTTCTTTTCTTTTCTTTTCTTTTCTTTTCTTTTCTTTTCTTTTCTTTTCTTTTCTTTTCTTTTCTTTTCTTTATTTCGTTCCTTTCTTCTGTTCTATTGCCTTTTATTCTTTTCCTTTCCGTACCACCACTACCTTTATTCCTTTACTTTTCTTCTTTTCTTCTTTCCTTTCTTTTCTTCTTCTACTACCTTTATTTTATTCCGTTCCTTTCTTTTCTTTTCTTTTCTATTTCGTTCCTTTCTTCTTTCCTTTATTTCGTTCTTTTTCTTCCTTTTCTTCTTTTTCTTTCTTTTTTTCTTTTTCTTTCTTTTTTTCTTTTTCTTTTCTTTTTCTTTCTTTTTTTTTTCTTCCAGCCAGCTTCTTCATAAAAGGAAAGAAAAGAAAAAAAGAAGAAACAGAAAAGAAAATAAGAAGGAAAGGTTCTTTTCTAGGTTATAAGAACAACAATGTGGCCTGGTACTTAACCACCTCAAGGGAGGAGAAGGAATGTTTGGTTTAAGGGAAGGAGTGTAAGAAGAAAAAGAAGGTTTTCTTTTTCCTCCATCTAGGGTTCGAACAAACAATAATATATGGCTTGCTACTTAACTCCTTAAGTGAGGAGAGGGAAGGATGTTGAAAATTTTTGTTTTAGGGAGGGAAGGATGTTGAAAATTTTTGTTTTCGGGAGGGGAGGAATGTTTCAAGAGGGAAAAGGAAAAAGAAGGGAGGTTTCCTAAACGGGGAATGTAAGGAGGAAAGGTTCTTTCCTCGATTTTTTAGTACAAAAATAATATGGCCTAGAACTTAACTCCTTAAGGAAGGGAAGGGGAAATTTTTGTTTAAGGGAGGGAAAGGGAAACTTTTGTTCAGAGGGAAGGGAAGAAAAGTTTTGTTTAAGGGAGGGAAGGAAGGAATGTTTTGTTCATGGGAGGAAAAGGAATGAAGTTTTAAAGGGAAGAAGTAGGTTCTTTTCCCTCGGTTATTTAGAAAAATAATATGACCTGTTATTTTAGCTTCCTTAGGGGGAGAAGGAAGGATGTTGAAAATTTTTGTTTTAGGGAGGGAAGAAGAAGTTGAAAATTTTTGTTTTAGGGAGGGAAGGAAGATGAAAATTTTTGTTTTAGGGAGGGAAAAGGAAGTTGAAAATTTTTTTTTTTTTTATTTATTTCATAGAAGAGAAGGTGAGGAAAAAAGAAGGTTTCCTGAAGGAAAAAGGAAAAGAAGAAAGAAGGTTTCTTAAGGGAGAGAAAAGAAGGAAAGAAGGTTTCTAAAGGAGGTTCAAAGGAAGAAGGCAAGTTTACGGGAGGAGAAGGAAGGAATGTTTTTAAAGGGGGAAAAAGAAGAAAGAAGTTTCTTTAAAGGAGATAGGAAAAAGAAGGTTTCTTAAGGAGGAAGAAAAAGGAGATTTTTTAAGGGTGGAAGAAAAAGAAGGTTTCTTAAAGGAGGAAGAGAAGAAAGAAGTTTTAAAGGAGGAAAAAAAAGGAAGGTTCTTTTTCCTCGTTTATTAGAACAACAATGTGGCCTCGTACTTAACCACCTTAGGGGGAAGAAGGAACCTTTTCTTTTTATAGGTTTTAAGGGAGGGAAAAAGAAAAAAGGTTTCCAGAAGGAGGGAAGGAAAGAGGAATGTTCTTTTTCCTCGTTTTCTTTAGAACCACAATAACATATGGCCTGCTACTTAACTGTTTAATGGAGGGAGATTTTTTTTTTTTTTTTTTTTTAATTATAAAGAGGGAAAAGAAAGAAGGTTCCTTAAAGGGGGGAAAGGAAAGAAGCTTCTGTTCCTTCGTTCTTTTTAACAACAATAAGATATGTCCTGGTATTTTAACGTCCTTAAGGGAGGAGGGGGAAGGAGAGAGGTTCCTCTTTTCTTTTCTTTCTTTTAATTTCTTTCATAGAGGAGAAGGTGAGGAAAAAAGAAGGTTTTCGAAGGGGGTAAAAGAAAGAAATTTTAAAAGGAATGGAAGGAGGTTTAAGGAGCGGGGAAGAAAAAGAAGGTTTTAAAGGGAGGAAAGAAAAAGAAGGTTTCTTAAAGGGGGAAGAGAAGGAAGGTTTCTTAAAGGGGAAGAAGATTAAAGAAGGTTTCTTAGGGGGGAAGAAAAAGAAGATTTATAGGTCTAAAGGGAAGGAAAAGAGGTTTCTTAAGGGAGAAAAAGAAATAGAACATTTAAAGGGGGAAGAAGAAGAAAGAAGGTTCCTTAAAGGGGGAAAAGAAGAAAGAAGGTTCCTTAAAGGAGGGAAAGAAGAAGAAGGTTTTAAGAGGGAATAAAAAGAAGGTTTAAAGGAGGAAAAGAAAAAGAAGGTTTTCAGAGGGGGAAAGAAGAAAGAAGCTTCTTTTTCCTCGGTTTAGCGTTAGAACAATAATATATGGCCTGGTGTTTTAGCCACCTTTAGGGGGAAGAAAAAGAATCTTTTCTTTTTTTTATACGTGTTCTAAAGGGAGGGAAAAGGAAGAAGTTTTAAAGGGGAGGAAGGAAGGTTCTTCCCTATGTTATTTGAAGAACGACAATATGGCCTTCTATTTAGCTTCCTTAGGGGAAGATTAATTTCTTTTTTTTCTCAAGAACAAAAAGAAAGGAAAAAGAGAAAAAAGAACGCAAATATGCGTACACATTACCTTACCAGATTCGAGAAGAAAGGAAAAATGAAAGAAAAGAAAAAAAAAAAAATGGGGGAGGGAATGATGAGCAGGTTGTGGGGTGTTAGATGTCAGATTCCGGGTGTTAGAGTAAGGTTGTTGGGGTGTTGGAATGATGTTGTTGGGGTGTTGGAATGATGTTGTTGGGGTGTTGGAATAAGGTGGTAAGGGTGTTGGAATGATGTTGTAGGGGTTTTAGAAGTCAGATTCCGGGTTTAGGAGGAAGGTTGTTAGGGTGTTAGGAGTAAGATTCCGTGTTAAGGAATAAGGTTGTAGGGGTATTAAAATAAGGTAGTAGGTGTGTTAGAATAAGGTTGCGGGGTTGTCAGAATAAGGTTGTGGGGGTGTTAAAATAAGGTTGTAGTGATGTTGGAATAAGGTTGTATGGGTATTGGAATAAGGTTATAGTGGTGTTAGAATAAGGTTGTAGGGGTATTAGAATAAGTTTTTCAGGGTATTGGAATAAGGTTTTAAGGGTGCTGGAATATTGTTGTAGGGGTGTTAAAATAAGGTTGTAGGGGTGTTGAATAAAGTTGTAGGGGTATTGGAATAAGGTTGTGTGGGGTTTAGAATAAGCTTGTAGGTGTATTAGAATAAGGTTTTAGGGGTGTCAGAATAGGGTTCGGGGGTTAGCTTTAGTTGCTTTAAGGGGGTGAAGGGAAAAACTCCTCGCAGACAGGGACCGGATACTACACATTAACCTGCTGGCAGGGTGGAAACGGGAAACTACGCACCAACCCGATGGCACGGGAAACCTGAAAGTACACACCACAAGGCGACACGCAAAAAAAAGGAAAAAAGAAAAAGGGAACGAATGAATGTGTATGGCGTGTATATAAAATTTCGCTTTTTTACGGTGTATGTGTAAGATTTCGCATTTAGGTTTCGGGATTTAAGGTGTAAGAACAAGAATTATGGCCTGTTATTTAGATGTTTTTGGCGAAAGATTCTTTTTTTTTTAGCCTTCGCCGCCCCCACGCATATGTAGGGTGCGATGAATTTGAGCACTATCGAGGAAGATATCCGAAAGGGGACATAAGAAATAAAATTAAAACAAACTGAATTTACCGAATTGAAGTGAATTTCATGGCACGCCAAGCCCCATGGTTCTGCACCACTGCGCGCTATGCATGATGTAATGTCTCACGTGGTGCTTTGCGATTGGGAAGAACAAACACCTCTTCGCGCAAAAAAAGAGGAAAAGCAATAAGCGCGTGATTTAGCTATGTTCCTTTACATTGTATTTTGTCTGCGGAAGTAACGTCCTGTGTTAACCGATGCACTTTTTTTTTTTTTCTTCTTTTAACCATGCCCTCTGTGATGCTCTCCTCACGGCTGCAAACTTTTTGCCGATTACATATATACCATTCTATACGCGAGATGCTCTCCGCCTAAAAAATGCGCCTCCAATGAGTTCCATGCGTATGAGGGGTGCGTGCCCTCAGTGCTAACTTCCTCGCACAATATCGCGCAGAATACGTATGCATACAGTTAGAGCGTACTGTGCATTAGTGTCTGTCTGCGCGGAGATTCCAGGAGGTTCCTGTCCGTAAGTTCGTATGCTTGTACGTGTGATTGTCCTGTCCATGGAATAGAACCTTTGCCAAAGGTCTTTTCGCGCCAAATTCTCCTCCCACCGGTGGCATACGCATACGAATCCATGTCAATGAGGAGTAAGCATATGCATTCCTGTGCTTCAGGGAAATGCAATGGGCATACAAACTTTATGCATATGTATAATTCTGCATTATACACACATATGCTTGCGCCTTTTCTCTGCTCCTTCCCCCCCTAGATGTTATCACTTGCGCAGGAAAACTGACTCTCCCATAACCATCGCCGCACAGGATTTGGCCAAAAGGAGAAAACGCGAGGGTCACGCACATGCATAAACAGAAGTGCCACAGGCATATATGCATGTACTTCTGTCGCACTGGACATCGGGTCAGAAGGTATATATTCATACGAAAATATACATGTACATATATGGATATACACTTATTCCCCCCTATCGCATATCCCCTTCCCCCTTTTATGTGAAAATGCGAGTCTGCGAAAATTTTCTGCCAACCTTAAATGTGAGAACGCCCGATTTCCGACAACGTTAAGTTAATTCCTCATCCCACAAGCGTCTATGCAAATACAGAAGAAAACATGTATAAGTACATTCCATACATGCATGTACTAAAATGCACGCATATGTACATGTTAATTACATATACACATACTTACGCGCCCTCCACTTCCAAACCTTTGTAAAGTTAATCCTCCGTCCGTTGCTTCCCATCCTTCCTGCAATTGACCCGCTAGTTTACTCCCCCACCCACCCCCTGCACCTGAAAAAAATAAAAATTCCCCATTTATTGTCCCCCTACAGTTTATTACATATATTTTTATAAAAATTCGGCTAATTTTCCAGAGATCGGAATTGCAATTGGCAAAAATTGGATTAGTTACTCTCACTTCGGTGGCGATAGGGACGCTTCTTTTACAGGGTAAAATAAAAAAAAAAATAAAAAAAAAAAAAAAAAAGGGGTACCCCCTCTTCCATTTTAAGAGTGTGACTCCCTCCCGTCCCTGGTAACGTATAGAAGGATAAGCCTATTATATATGCGGTAAACGTGCCTAGCCGCGTAATTACACGATGTTCATATGCTTGTGTTCAGGTAAATAATATATAACATGGTGCCCCAGTCCCCACGACATTTTTCTTCATCTGTACATGTGAGGTACTACATGCATATATATATGTACATATGTATATGGGGGTTGGGAATGCCTCATCGCAAATTGGCCCCACGATACCTATGCGTGCGTGGGCATATACGTAGGCCCCAATATTACTATAAAAAGGAGGGGGGGGGATGAATAAACTAAAGCACATGCAACGCATTGCGGGGCACATGAAAATAAAAAAGCACATATATTTAAATATATTCTATTTATATGTATACCCCTATATGCGCGCAGCTCACACGACGAGTATTGAAAAAAAAAAAAAAAAAAAAAAAGAGAGAATCCATAACGACAACGTAGCAAAATAAAGTGCACTGGGTAGCGCTACTACTTATACTTCCATCTTAATGTGTAATATTTATTTTTCCTTATATTTGGTGCTCAGTTCAGCGTAAAAAAAATTACGGGTTTAATTGTATCCTGAGAGAAAATAACGTTCTTGTAAATTTTTTTTTTTTTCTCTATATATACTTTCTCACATTTCGAATTGACTTAACTGGGAAGCTACTATATTGTGAGGTACGCCTTTGTTATGTTGCGGTATGCAAGCGCCAGCCCCCCGAGGATAGGCGATGCAGGAAATCATCCGACCCTTATTTGAATTTCCCTTTTGTACAATATTACTATATTCCTAATGCACGAATTAAAAAGCATGGTGGCATGCATCCGAGGTATAATTTAGAGTCCCAGCACGTGAGAGGGAGGCGTAGAAATATAAATACTCATATACTCCGCGTCACATGCATATTATGGGAGTACGCTTATTTTCTGCCAAACGTTACATATACTCCCACATGTAGGCATATATGCTTGTGCTGTACCAACAAAGGGTGATAATTGCCATTTTAATTTTTTTCTCTTAGTTCCGTTCGCGGAGAGATTGCTAGTTTTTTTTTTTTTTTTTTTTTTTTTCAAGTGTCGAAATTTAGTTTGATAACGCTGTGATATAAATTTTCTTTTCCCTCCCCCCTTACGTTTTCCCCTTTGCCCCTCTACCCCAATTTGGCACTTTTTGCGTTTTAACCCATGTACGTATTCGAACGAGGTACAACCCCCCCCATGAGGTGGCGAGAGGTACAGGCCTGTGAGCACTGTACATTTTATGATGTGAGGTGCATGTGAACTTAATGTGAAGTTTTATTATATACATGTTTTCCTACTTCCATTACGTGCATGCTTTTATAATTGTCGCTCACATTCCATGCGTACTGCGAGCACGTTTGCGTACTTTTTCGTTAACATGAACGCAAACTCTTTTTCGTCAATCACCCTATACTTCCCCCCCCCTCCTGTAGTGCTTACTTAATTCAGTTGATTCTTAATTTTTTCTATCATGTTATTACATGTACTTGTAGATATTTTTATTTTGGTATGCATTCTTCATTTTTCGTTTCCAATTTTTTTTTTTTCCCCTTTTTTTCCCTATTTATCGATGTTAGAAAGTAAATAAAAAAAACCCACTCATCTTAACATCTCGAGTTTGATTCATTTGATAGAGCTTTTACGTAACTCTCTCAGTGTTTAGATGTATTTATGTACGTTAGCCAAATTAACCCAATTAACCACGTTTGCTATGTTTGCCACGTTCAGCATTGTGTTTTCCTTCCAGAGTGTTCGCAATGCTCGCCCTTGTGTAGCCTGTTCTTAAAAAGTAGAATTGTGAATACCCCAACCTGCGTGATGCCAAATTGCAGCGTTAAGCAGTCGTATAAACAGGCAAAAGGGGAGCGAGGAAGTGAAAGCTCAAGCGGAGACGAAAGCGAGAGCGGATGCGAACGTGGAAGCCGACGCCGAAAGCAGGGCGTGTGAAGGATATACCTCTGCGTGCTTCTGTATGCTCGTGTGCCTTTTTCTACGTTTATGAGAATTTGTCGGCTTCCACAAAGGCGCAACACGAGCGAGCAAGCGCGCTTGCGTTTGCTTCTATATGTATGCCCATGCGCAGGCGCATAGCATACATGTATATACACAAGTAATTACCAACCTGTACATGCCCCCACTTAAATGCGTGCATGAACTACTAACCAATATAGCGTGTTAAATGCTTACGATTTAAGCCTTATGCTTCTGGGGACTTGTTCCCGTGTTTTTATATGATACCACGTTACATTACTCTTTTGGGGGCAACTACTTTTCTGCTTTTCTCTTTTCCTTTTTTTTTGAAACATGCTGTATGTGAATATGAGTAGTTGAATTAGACGCATTATTATATATATATATATTTTTTTTTCTTTGCATGCGTTCATGTCTGTGCGATTGCATATGTATACAAGTGTGTATACATACACATGTTTACATCACCCATCCGTGGTTCCATTCTCCCCACCCCCCTCACGTTCGCACACCTCATCACCGTTTACACGGCACTGTGGATCGTTTTTAGTTTATTGAAGGGGCGAACGCAATAAGGAGTTGTACATAGGTAGGAAGCACATGTGTAGAAACATTGGTGGGTGTGACTGTATGCACCTCTACCATGTATGATTTAATTTGATGCATGATACACTAGCTTACAATCATATGCTTATTTATCTTCTCACCCGTATTCTTTTTTTTTTTTTTTTTTTTTTTTTTTTACGACGCGATCACTTCAACATTCCTTCCACTTTTTTACGATTTGTTATCTTCCCCTTTTCCCCACATGGATTTTTATTTTCCCGAGTTTCCTTTTTAGTACACATATGTGTTCCTTCGCACATTCACTCGACGTACGTAAAGTATTTCACACGACTGAGAGATTCTGCATTATTGCCTCTGCGTCGTCCCATTCGTTTCACCTGAGCAATTCATCTGTTCATTTATCACTTTCCCTTTTTTTTTTTTTTTTTTTTTTTTTAAAACATCCATCTCAACTTTTTGCAATTTGTTTGAGTGCCCATTCTTTTTTTTTTTTTTTTTTTTTTTTTTTTTTTTTTTTTTTTGGGGAGAGAAAAAACAAATAGCTAAGATACATAGGCCTCCAATTGTGAGGAGCAAAAAATAGGCAGGGAAAAGTAGGCCCAGTCGACTGCTTCCCCGCTCCTATGTATGATTATTATTATCCCGTATATGAGAAGAAAAAAAAAAGGAAAAAATGTGCTGAGTTTTCCCAACTTTATGCATTTGTAATTTCACTTCCCCATATAGTTTGATTTTCACTCCTTTTTTATGTGCGCCTTCTTCGCGCTGCGTGTGTTGTTAATTAAATGAGGGCTTTCTTCACATCATAATTTTACAGTTAACGTTGCCAGTTGGCATTTCCATTTAGCACTTGCAGTTAACATTTGCAGTTAATGTGAACCGCCTATTTTTTATGATTTTACACTCGCGCCAATTATATATGTGCCTCTTGGCAACTTGTCCACGCATTCTTGTCCTCCCTTTTTTTTTTTTTTTTTTAAGGGGGGGAATTGCGTTATATGCAACCCACACTCGTTATTTGACCCTCCACGTCTGTATACCCCCATCTATGTGACACCGCGCCTGCCCATGCAGCATTTGTGCCAGCGTTCATCTCACCACATCCCGTACCCCAGAGGTGTAGCATAAACACACACATATATATACATACGTGTACATATGCATACACATCCGCAAGCACAGATAGTTACATTTCTTCTGCAGAGAAAGAGTTCCTTTGGAACGCTGTGATTTTATGTCTCATTCGACATTTTATGTCACTGCGTTTCTCATTTTTTTGCAATACCTTCTGAGGTGTATAATTTTTCACCTGTGAGAATAACAACCCGAGTTCTATTTTTATCGTCCACTCGTTAGTCATCCTTTTCACCTGTTTATTACTACCCATCCCTACCCGAATACACTTACCGGGCTACTCCGCGTCCATAACCTTCTTATGAATTTTATTTTGAATTGACGCCAGTTTGATATTTCATCAGCACTAGATGTACAGTTCCCCGTGAGCCATTAAATTGAACACCAAGTGGAAGGACGAACCTCCATTTTGCCACATCACAAATTGCATGTGTTTTTTTTTTTTTAAACACGTTTACACAGCAGTGTGTGTACACGTTTTCGCTCCTAAGTAGTAAAAATTAAGAATAAAAAAAGAATAAAATAATAAAATAATAAATTAAAAAATTAAAAAATAAAAATAAATAAAAAAAAAATAATAAAATAAAAAAAACCATCGCATCAGCGATTTTTTCTAATCACGATCTTCCAACGAACCTGCCCTGCTCTTACGCTCTCACACGCATACCGGAGAACATGGAGGAAATTCGCCAGGAAGTGAATGCCCGTGAAGATGATGAATGTGTGAAGAAGTTACCCCCAGGGAAGTCGAGCAATGATGGTGCAGCTGTAAATGGAAAGGGGGGTAAAGGCAACAGCAGGTGCAATGGCGGGTCGGGTGGTACCGCGGCGGCTGGGACGAGTGGAGGTGCCGGTGCTTACCTATTCAGTTTGATAGATAGATTTAATAGTCTGAAGAAGGCTGAGCAGAAGGTGGGAGAAAATCGAAGTGGTAACTTCAAGAAGCCAGATGAGTGCAATTCTACCGACGAGAACGGAGACATGAAAAAAGGAACGGACCATGCGAGTCATGATGGTGATGTGAAGGAGGGGGGAGAAGCAGATCCTGTGGCAAAAAGTGAAAGCAGCAGTGGTAAGAAGGTTGTAAACAAAGAGACCAAGGAAGGGGTGGAAGAAGAAGAGGGTAGTGAAGAAACTGACGAGACGGGCGAAATTGCCCAATGTGTGGCGCAAAGCTGCGATCAAAAGAACCCCCAAGATGAGATCGATGAGGGAGCAAGTGAACCCGTTTCCTGTAACAGCGCGAAGAAAGCGATTAGCAAGGATGCTCGGGAGGACAAGGAAGAGCCAAGCAATACCTCCAACTCCGTTAAGGAAGGAGATGATAATACTAGCAACGATAATGGAAGTAGCAGGGCGAGTAGCCCCTCCGATCGGGACGCCTCGGAGCGTGTTTTCTCTGACCGTGAAAGAGGAAGCTGCAATGGAGATTCCCTGAGGAAAAGTTCATGTGATGGGGAGCTAACCAAAGTACAGGAACTAATTAAGCAAATAAAAAAAAATGAGGAGCTCTACAATGCCGAGCTCAACGGAGATCTGTTCTTTCTGTACGATGAGCTATACCACACGCTCCTCGATCGTTTAGAGTGTACAAACGTGAAAAATAGAGAAATGAAAAAGCTCGTAAAAAGGGAGATAGAGAAGTTTAAGGAGAATCACAGTATCTTGTCGGAATACCTGAAGCGTTGCGAACACGAGGTGAAAGCGACACTGGTGAGTTGGGCCAGCAACGTTGGAGAACAGACAGGTAAACATGTTGGCAACGAATCGGGTGAGAAGTTGGGTAAGCAGCCGGGTGAGAAGTCGGATGAACAGTCTCGCCAGGAATCGGAGAAGAGTCAACAAGCGCCCCCCAAACAGCTAGATGAGGGAAAGCTTAATCAGGTAAAAAAATCTTTTTACGAATACGTGGAGCAAAAATTGAATAACGATAATTACGATGGCAGCGTGTTGGAAGAGAATTTGCTACACAACAGAAACATGAGCTTGCTCTTCCTGCTGTTTTGTCAAAAGCACATTATCTATTTTGTGGAGGAAATATTTTCCACCATGTGCCCAATTGTCGAGGAGGATGAGAATTGCAAGAATCAAATGAGCCTCCTCCTGAAGAGACTCAACTGTATGAATAGCATTCTACATTTCCTAACCACAACAAATGAGCGTAACGGGGATGTGGACAGTGCTGTGCAAATTGCCGGAAATAACAGTGGCTGCATGCGCCAATTATACAGTGATAAAGCATTTAAGAGCGACATGATGCTGTGCCTAAACGGAGTGAGCACCCAGATGAAAATGGATTTGATGGAGAAAAATGACTACATGGACGTGAAGCGGGAGGCGGAGGAATTGGGTGAGAAAGGCGACGTGCATACCCCCCTGCATGAACAATCACACTCGGACGATCTGCAACGCCATCAGCAAGAACTGAACAGCAAAACGAATTTTAGTTCATTAAGCAATGGTAGCAACAAAACCAGTAAAATTAATAAACCCAGCTTAAACAAGAAAACGTACAACTACTTCCGGAAGGACATGAACGAAACGCAGGTCAGTCTATCCACCTGCTTAACTGATACATCCGCTGTGGACAAAAAGATGCGTGATAAAAATGTGAAAAATAAAGTTATGAGTAACGAAAATGGTAGCAGCAGTGTAGTGACGCCGAGCGATAAGGAAGGCGCCTCATCGAAGAAGGCACCATATGAAAACACGGGCAGTGGCAGTGCAAATGGAAGTGGCAATGGAAGTCGAAGTGGAAAAAACACGCAAGGAAACGGCGCGACGAATGACTACTTCAGCGACATGATGGTCTACATTTCGTGGGTTCCTAAAAGTGCCAGATGCCAGTACCCATTGGAGTTGCCAAAAAACTCAGCCGAGAGGAACAAGCTAGCAGAATACATAGAGGCAAAGGAGCAGATGCTCTACATCCTGAAGCTAATGGGATACGAAGAGATAGACAATATTTATTTTCACCCCCCAAAAGGATCCCATATTAAGATAAAATTTAAAACGCTAGCTTGCATGAATAAATTCCTAAAGGCTTACAAAAACACCCCTGATAAGTGGAAGGAGGATATGTTTAATTTTTTCAACATTCCTTTGAGAAGCAGCATTTCCGTGAGGGATCTTCGAATTGAGAGAGCTGTTCCCAGGTCCTCTGCGGCGGAGTTTAAAAAAATAAAGAAGATGACAAAGAATTACCAAGACTTGTTTTTATTTAAGGACAACTATAATCTCTGTGAGGACGGAAATAACAGCACTTCCAAGATGGAAAAAGTCAACCTGCAATACGATGCCTTTAACAAGCATATCATTGTACATAATAACAGCGGAGGGACCACAGCTGCTACTTCCGCTGTTGCTTCTGCCGCCGCTTCGGTTTCTGGTGGTCCCACTGCAGCAGGCACTGTAGGGATGGTAGTAACGGGCCATTCGCAGCAGCACTATAATGGAAGCACCCAGTATAGCCTGAAAAAAAACGCTGATCAGGGAAAAAGTATTTCTAAGATGAAGGGTCTTATGGGATCCATGGGTGGTGAATTGAGTCCCGGAGTTATGCATAGCGTGGGAGGAAGTGCATCCCCTCTGGACGACCTGCACAATGGAAATATGTCTCTTGGCGTAGATTCCACAAGTACCGCTTCATATGGAGCTTTGGCCAGTTTTAGCGGCTATGGAGGTGGCGTTTCTACAGGCACAACGAATATCATGGGGGGTGCCGGCACCAGTAGCAGCTATCTGAACAGCGCGGGAAATGGCATGAACAGTGGTGCACATGCACACCACCCTTTTTCGGGTCACAACAACAGCAGTAACACCACCACCACCACCACTACCACCGCACTGATGATGTCCAACGGAATGCTCAACAAGGTTAGCGGTAGTACCGGGAACGCGCTCCACGGAGTTTATATAGGGGGCAAGAATAGCGGGAGTAATGTGGGAGATGAAGGAAGAACCTTCCTATCAGGCACCCACATGGGAAGTGGATTCATGAGTGGGATGAGCGGGGTGGGAAGCAGCGTGAATGGACATTACGGCAGTTACGTAGGAAGTAATTTAGGAACCCATTTAGGAACGCACCTGAACAGCGACACCTTTAACCACTACTCAAGCGCACGAATGCACAGCGGAGGCCTGAGTAACAAAGGAGGAAGCGGAAAACAGAGCTACCCCGTTAACCATACCAACACCATGTGTATGCCCAGAAGCTCTTCGAAAAATTTGTACTTTATGAAGAGTGCCAAAAACGTGAACAACAAAGCGAATTGCGTGGGAATGGGTTCTAGCGGTTCTGGGGGAGATGTTGTAGGAGGGTCATTTCTGTCCAGCTCCAAAATTTTCGGCAGCGGCAATAGTAGTAACAATAACAGCATACATGTTATGAACAAGGATTTCCTTACCAATGGAAGTTACACTTTAAAGAAACAGACCCACTACGCATCCTTTTCAAATAACTCCAACGGAAATATGAACTCACTGAATGATCATTTGTATGCCTTTAATAGTAGCGTGGGAAGTACGACGAACGTGAATGAATTAAGTAACGTTAACGGTGCACACGGAATAAACGGAGGCACCATTGGTAGTAGCGGCATAGGGAGCCACCATTACGGAAACAGCAGCAGCCTAATTGGTAATACCATTCAGAATAACACAGAGAATAGCAACAATAATAACAGTAATAATAATTCAACGAGGGGGGCGCAGAATAGGACGACCAATTTGAATCACTTCTCTACCAGCAGTGCACATCTGGACGCTGCGACATTCACCAAGGAGAAAAATTATTTGCGTGGTTTTAAAAGTTCCTACATGGGCATGGGAAGTTTTGGCGGAGGAAGTGTATATTCGGAGAATAACCTAAACAATAGCTGTAGTAATAGTTGTAGTAATAGCATTATCAACAACAGAGATGGGTTGATGGGCTTCTCTCACGGGAGAGTCGGCGGAGAAGAATCTCTGAAATCGCACAATGTAAGTGGTAACGAGAGTGGCAGCGGAAATTGCCATAGTAATAAGTATGGATCCGATTTGGCTAGCCAAAAGTATGGCACCCAAAACGATGACATGAAGGAAGATTTTAAAAACCTCATTAACATAGACTTCATTAATGATATCGATATGGATTTCGAGGAGAAGAACAACGATCATATGTCTGTGAACAATGCTAGTGACCACAACAGTGGAAATGTGTACAAAGGGTTTCACCACCTGAATAATAGAAACACGGATAATGGAAAGAGATTCAATGCACTAGGCAATTGTATGAGCGAAGGGCTCCTAAGCGGGAATGCCACGTGCATGGAAAATCATCCGGGCAGCAGTGGCATCAAGGCGAGCGCCTTTGAGAAGTTCGATAAATTTGAAGGCTACGGCAAGTATGACAGGTACGACAAAATTGATGGGTACAAAAAGTATGAGAACTACGAAAACTATGAGAACTATGATAAGTATGAAAACTACGATAAGCATGATAGGTACGATAAGCATGATAGGTACGATAAGCATGATAGGTACGATAAGTTTGAGAGGTACGAGAAACTCCCCTTTGAGGATATGAATCATGAACGCAGCTACCGCATGAGCGGCGAGGGCGATGAGGAGGAAGAGGATTACGTCGCTGAAGATGCAGAGGTAGATAACTTCAACGACGAAATGAACGTGGAAGAAAACGGGTTTGCGCACTCCAATGTCAGTATAAGTAATAACAGAAAAGTTGGAAATGCCTTCGGAGTAGATGTTGATGATGACAGTGGAATGATGCTGTCCGAGGAATTTAACAACTACTTCTGTGAAGAGAACCCCAAAACTCTATATAACTATTATGGCAGTTCTAACGGAGGTGGTTTAGGAGGAGGAATGCGAGCTCCTCATACCACTTCCACAGCAACCACTGGCAACAAGAGTAGTTTGCATTTGAATTTAAGCACGAGTGGAAACAGCGCACATAATGGCAGCTCAGCCATTTTGGGGGAAGCCACGTTGAGTAATAATTACAGTGGAGTTATGGAGCCATCAGAGAATGGCCTACTCACTTCTGCTGCAAACGGTTTGGCCAACTCATCTGGCAACTCCACGACCAACTCAGTTGCCAACACGGGCCTTATCAACACTACCTCTTCCCTTTACCGAAACACAATGACCCCCAAATTGTACATTGATGGCATAGCAATGAACAGCACTTTTGGAAAGTATGATGAGGGGCACTTTTGCGATGTAAACAAGGAAGACAACAAACTGAGAGGAACAGGGGGAGCTGGAAGTGCCGGAGTGGCTGATTACGATTTAAAAATGAGCGAGGAAGATGCAAATAAAAGCTTTTTAAGTTACTCCTTTCAATCCTCACGTGTCGACAATGAGCAAAGTTTTTCGGACAATTACGTTAACTTCTTTTGATTTATCCCTCGTCCTCTTTTTCATCGAAAGGGATTTTGTGCAAATGAAGAGGATTGACTCCTCTCTACATTTGAATGGCCAATTTCTTTTTGGCATATCCCAGTTGTGTTACCCAACAGGTCACATATATAGGAACAACAAAAATATAATTGGTACCTTTGGTATGTTTTTTTTTCTCTCTCTCTCTTTTTTTTTTTTTTTTTTTTTTTTTTTTTCATTCGAAAGTTGTTGTAATATGTTTAGTCCGCACTTATGAACATGAGATACACAAGACGACGACATACTTTTTATGTTGATCGGTTGATTTATTGATTACTTTGCCGAGGTTGATATTTGAAAATTCATTTTATTTTCTTTCATTTTCTTTTATTCCTTTTTATTCCTTTTATTCCTTTTTATTCCTTTTATTCCTTTTATTCCTTTTATTCCTTTATTTTATTTTATTTTATTTTTTTTTGAAGTTTGAGGGAAATGCTTTATTCTCCCCCTATTCATTCAGTTTTATAGAAGTATCTATATGTGTACTTATTTATTCTTACTTATTTATTCTTATTTATTTGTTTATTCATTTTTATTATTACCCCACATCATGTACCTCCTTGCGCGTCCTCTTCAAGTCACAAAATTGTGAGGCAGTCTAATTTTGTGTGCCCCCGTGTACTTTGCGGCTGCGTTGTTATTACGTGTACGCATGATGCACCTGTATTGTATATTCATGCAACACCTGTGTGTGTGTGTGTGTGTGTTTTTAATTAAATTTAAGGAAAAACAAGAAACTGGTTAAATTTAAAAAAAAAAAAAAAAAAAATTATCTGTGTTAGGGTAAGTATATCCCACCCACCTTCCTTCGTGTACCATCATCGCTATGTGGAAATAATACCGACTGGCATGAAGGGGGGAAAGAGGTGCATACCCAGACGTGAGTAAAAACTACTTTTCGTCTTGCAAACGTTTAGCCTCGACTACTGTGCGAAGATAATTCGTTTTTGCGAATTGGGCCCCCACCTAGGTAAAAATGCAATTTGTGTAGGCATCTCCTCATTCCAACGTTCAAGTTTTGCTTCCGCCCGGAAATATTTTTTTTGTGGGGGAGCTACGCACATGCTTGTACGGTTATCTGTAAGTTAGAAGGAGAGGCTGTCAAAATACTTTTGGTTCTTCAACGGAGGGGAGGAGACACTTTCCAAGAAAGGGTAGCTTTTTTTTTTTTTTCCTGAGTGTGAAGTTGTTTCTTCCAGGTGGCAACCAAATGATGGGGACAGCGGGGAAGAGGAAAGCAGTCATGTTTCTTCTTCGTTCTGGACCACCACCACGGGGGAATTCGCTCCCTTGTGGTGGTAACCTGCAGTGGCGCACCTCAGGAGGCAACACACCACTACCACATGTCGCATATGCGCTGAATCACCCGTTTGTAGGTCTCCCAAATATACATACAAATAATGCTGGTGCATATAACTCATTGGACCGTTCTACCTCCTTCATTTTACTCTCCCCTTGGAAAAAAAAGAAAAATTCCGTTTTGCTTACTTGCCCTCAATTCTACTAGTAGTAGGTTGCGTTTTACCCGTTTGATCAAATGAACCTTCACTCATGGAGGTGGGGGGAGCGGAAGTGTAGCATTTTCTCGCCCAGAAAAAATTGCAAAAAAAGGGCAGAAAGGGCGATAAAGATGAAAAAAAAAAAAAAAAAAAAAAAAAAATCCTTTTCCTCATAATATTCTTCCCACCTCTATGTTCCCCAAAGGTTCTGTACAGAGAGTGTACAATTTTCGTCCAGCATGTTGTGGGTTCAGTCGCACATATGACGCTTTTTCCCACTTAACCTATTGCCACGTCATCTGCACTGAAGCCACAACATGCTGGACGAAAGGGAAAGGAACTTACAGAGGTATGCCTTGCATTTGGAAAAGAAGGATCTCGTTTTTAAAGGGAAGAAAAAAAAAAACGATCTGAAGAACATTTTATATTTCCCATCCTTGTATTGGTTCAATGGGCAATTTTGTCCCCCAATTCCTTACTTCAGTTTTGAGCGCCATGAGGGGGGGAAAGAAGAAGTGGGAAATCCCCACCTGGAGGATGAAAAAAAAAAAAGAGCATTTAGAGTAAATATGGTTGATTTGCTAACCTGTGGGGTTCACAAAAACAGTGTCATCGTGAAGAGAGTAGTAAAAAATGAGGTCCTGAACGTAAGTATGTTTAGCAACATGAAGGTTGTGTCCTGCGTTTTTTATGTAAACATTGAATATTTGATGGGTTTGGATGCCTTCTTTGGCACGAAGACGAATCCGTTTTTTTTTTGTTTATCTTTGGCTACTTTGGGGACGGAGGATCAAGGAACAGGGGAGACTCAGCCAGAGAACAAGAGGAGGGCCCATGAAGCAGCAAAAGGGGGGAAGAGGTCAGATGGAGGGGCAAAAATAGAGTCGTTATCCCCCCTAAACCTGCACCCCCCCTTACTGAGCTGCGACATACGAAACGCCTTAGACATGGCCCCTCGACAACTCTTCCTCTACAACGAAAAGAAAGAAATACACCTCTTCGACTATGTAACAAACAAATCTCTCTTAATCACACGGGAAAAAATACAAGTGACAGCACTGCAGTTTAGCTTTTTGCACATAAGCGAATACAACAATCTTTACAATAAGATGGAGACAGACATGTACGAGGGGGGCATAAGGATTGTGGATCTGGATAAAGTGGGGAAACAACTTTGGAGCAAGAACAGATACTGCTTCGAGGTTTTGGAGGAGTGGCTCAGCGGGGAAAAGGGAAGAAAAAATCAGCCAAATGAAGAGGAAGCCCCCTGCGGGGAATGCGGGGTTCACAAAATCCTGGGGCGTATGTTCTACGTACTGATATATGGAGACAGCGAAGGAAACGTATATTTCCTAATCCCGGAGAAGGAAGTAAAAATGATAAAAAATTTTAGAAGGGGGAAAAAAATACAACTCATCGAGACCAATGTAAAGGCCTACTTCAACACGGGAGGTGAGAGCCGCATAGCCACTGTGTTGAGAAGCAATGTAAATGTCTTTTTAGCCTATAGGGATTGCATCTTGGTTTTCAATTTCCCGTTGTATGAGCCCCTTTTTGTTGTGAACGTGGCGGATGAGGTGATCTTCTGCCTCAGTGCCTGTCTTAATGAGCACGGGGAGGTATACTTTGCCTTCTCCACGCAAAGGTGCGTTAGAATTGGGGAGGTCTCGCGAGGGGGAGACGTGTTCCGCGTAGAGGTAGACACCACCCAAGTGGATAACACCAAAGAATATCCCCCCCAAGGGAGCATAACCCAAGTTCAACACAGCGCGAACCGCCCACATATTTCGAAGCAACAGAAGAGCCACATCTGCGTTTGTTTCGGAAGGGAGAACGATCTCTACATAACAAGCGGTGACAAGGGAACCATTCACAGATATAATTTGAAGAAGAAACAGATGACCCATAAATATGATCCGCGATGTAAGAGAATCTTTCATTTATCCATGTGCACCGTCAATGGAGAAGACTACGCATACATCTACGATGCGGAGAAGTTTCTCTGCCTGTTCCAACTAACCAAGCAGAAAAACGTATACAAAGTGTTTACCCTGTCTGTGTGGGTTTACCAGATTCTTTGCCTTCGAACAAACATTATTTTTTCCCTTGGAAATGAAAATGTCTACAGTTTGGAGGTTAAAAAGGAAGGGAACAACAACGTAACTGTCAACAACGTAACTGTCAACAACGGAACTGTCAACAACGGAATTGTCAACAACAGCACCGTCAGCCAACGCAACGGTAACCTGTTCCTAACGAAACCATTCTACTCCGATCGGATGAGCGTCTGCACCTATATGACAAATCATCCATATCTACCATTCGTAGCTTTTCTAAACAAGAAACTGCAGTTTGGTTTTTTCTCCCTAGTAGACTCTCAGAGGAAAAGTGTTATTGTGCCGCCCATACGAGAAAATGGAAATGTCTTTTCTCTCTGTTGGTTTAGTACAAGGAAGCAATTGGATATTTTGAATTTTCAGGGGGGTGGTGAAGACCTCACAGTTGGCGATCCTCTCACGCTTAATCAGTTCAAAGATGAATGGACAGGGGGAATAATTCAAAATAGAGGATACAAAAATAAAAAAAAGGATGACAATATCTGGATCAATGCACACATGGCACATTTAATGCAGAACAGTTCTTACGATACATACCTGGTTGTACTGAATGCAGACACTCTGTTCCTTTACAACATTCTAACGAGCCAAGTGATAGACTTAAAGGATTATTTGAAAAAGGCAATGCCTCAATTTGATGGAAAAAATAATTTTCTAAAATCCACAATTTATGGAAAAGTATGCTACGTTTTTATTTTTTCAGAAAAAAATAAGCTTTTTATCTTTGATCAAAATTTCACCTTTTGTTTGCGAACCATAAGTGTAGATGATCGCATTGTTCGCTTCTATCTACGCGATGGATACCTCTTCATTCATTCCAACACGTCTATATATTTTACATCCCTGAGAAACGCCCTTTCTCTCTTTCCTGACGTCGTCCAAGGGGGGGATGCGCATGCAGAAAATTTACTATTCATTAAGGTGAATACGGCAGAAACGTTTAAGATTGTTCTTTTCGATTTTCTCTGCGTGGGAGAAGAAATGTACCTGGCTGTTTTTACCAAGCGGAAGGAGATTCTTGTGTATAGGATGCGCATGGGGGTAGACGATAACAAAGAGGACGACACAGTAAAGGGCACAGAGAACGGAAGGAGTGCGGAAGCCCAGCTGGTAGGCCAGTTTCTAAGCTTTTACAAATTTGAACACTTAAACAAAGTTGGGAGCATCCTGAGCATGAAGTTTTTTTACTGCTGTACCAAGAGGCGGACGTACTTAATTTTCGGCGGGCTGGAACAGTTTCTCTTCTTCTGGGACTTTGCGAAGTATCCCCTCGTGCGACGTTGAGGGGGCGACGTTGAGGGGGCGACGTAAGGGTGGCAAGGTGAGGGTGGTAACGTGAAGGAATTAGCCGAGTGAGTGGTTTGCCTTAAAATGGGCGTGGGAAAATGGGAAAAAAATGTATGGCAACGTCTCTGCCACGTGACTAGCAAACTGCCACCCCACGGACATCATCGAATGCTCACGTTGTACATGCGAACGATCTTACGTACCAACCGTTCGTGCTCTTCCTTGACGAGGCCTTTGAAGGTTTGCTGATCCTGCAGAAGGGGGAAGGGAAAACGAAGGCAATTTGTGTGTGAATCGTGAACCGTTACAGTAGTGTGTTATGCAAAGCCGTGCCGCGTCGTACTGCGTAGTACTGCGTCCTACCCGTATGCTCGCCGGCGCGGCGTACAGAAACTTGTACGTGTAACTGGTCCTGCCGGAGCCCTCATGGGTGAACACATCGAGAAGTATAATCCCCCTGAGCATAGGACTGCTTCCCACAGGGGTTGTAGAATGAAGAACCGTTTTTGTGAAGCGCTCCGTGTCCCACTCCGAGTTGACATAAAAGGAAATATCTCTCTCCTCGTGCCGTATATTATATAAATTTAAAAAGTACAGAAAGGAGTCGCTCATTGGTCGATTCAAATCCCTTTTCCTCGACAACAGATTCAGTAATGCGTTCCTCAAATGGGTTCCCTCCAACTTGGGGGAATCTACTAGGATGTTCTCATCATCCGCGGGTTCTTTCCTCACTGTTGATCCATTCGTTTGAACCGATACATTTGCATGTGTGTCTCCCCCCCGAATGTCACCATGCTCAATCACATTTCCAATCGTGCTTTTTGCTCCCCCTTCTTTGTTCATTTTTTTTGTAATTAAAGTATTCCCCCATGTATTCGTAATGTACAAATATAGGTCCCGTATTCTGTTGACCTCCCACATTATCATGGCTATTCTGTCCAACCCTAAACCTATGGCTAAGTAATCACCCACATCATACTGCTTCCATTTTCGAAAGAGGATTTTTCTCTTTAAGATTCCACAACCCAAAATTTCAACCCATTTGCCGTTGTGATAAACTTCTGCTTGCAAAGAATCGGTGGTAAAGTCAAAGGAGTCTTTCTTTATCCTCCATTTGTGTGTCTTGCCAAAGATTGAGTTCAGCATTGAGCAGAGAAAGTACAGGAGTTGTTTCTTCTTCTCTATCAGTTCGTTTTTTATTTTTATATATATATCCATTTGGTTAAAAAATGGAAAGTGCAATTTGTCAATGTTGTCTTTTCTGAAAACGTTTGAGATGATGAGCAAGTTTTCTGTGCCCCCGTGTAGCTGTGGCAGCGCGTTGTGGCATTTCCCTTCTACAGTTTGTTCGCTTCCTTTTGTAGTTCTTTCGATGCCCCCATTTTGGCAATGCTCACGCAAGGGGAGACGGGACACTGCCTCTTCCGTTTCTTCTTCAACAGTGCATTCATTTTGTATGACCGTTTGGTTGGTGGATATGTCCCCATTTGGTGTCTCCTCACAATGGGGAATGTGCCTCCCCTTTTGCCCTCCCCTTAGCAAGTGATAAACATGGGGAAAGAGGGACGTCGCCTGGGGGATGTACAAAAGGGAATCCGAAAAGTAAAAGTTATTCCTCACAGACGTGGTATCATTCGTGTTCTTAATCAAAATATCATTAAAGCATAAATTGCTTTGGTACAGCGGGCACTTGTTATAAACGAGCCAGAAGGAAGACTCCCTTTTCAGGTGATCAAGGATCCTCGTCGTTACATGGTGGATGGGGTGATTCTTAATAGTGTACACATATTTAAATCTGCCATAATTGATTATGTCATTTTTTACGTGGTAACTACTGTTGCTCAGTTTTGACAGCGTGAAATTACTTATGCAGTGGTGAGGGGGGTTAAGACCGCTGTAGCAGCGCCTAAGTTGCGTGAAAAAGGCGGCTATTAGGAAGGTATAAAGAGCAAAGAACAGGAGCATTTCAGAGGTAAGAAAAAAGGAGAAGGCCGCTGGGGAAGGGAACCACGAAAGGAGCCGCAAATCGAACCAAACGGCGAAGTTTCATCGTTCCTTACACATAACCCCATTCTGCATTTTCTCAGAATTTTTAAATTTAAAAAAAAAAAAATGCCCGAAGAATAGTCAGCACAATTTAGCGCTTTTCAACAAAATGGCTAGTTTTTTTTTTTTTTTTTTTTTTTTTTTTTTTTTTTTTTCTCAATCTTGCCTGAACCGTTCATACAAAAATGCGGCGAGTTGCTCCCTCGCGTCGTTCTGGAGTTCGCGGGTAAGAGGGCATACACATGGGTCCCGCGGTATGGGAACAGGCCATAATTGACAAGTGACGCGCGACACGCAACGTGCCTATGGGGTAAAACATGCTCCTGTTCCGATGGTCAAATATAGAACGGATCTGCGCGCGCTCGCGTCGCTACTCAAGTCGAGAAAAGTGAATTAAAAAAACCAAGTTTGGAAGGCTCAAATTCGCCGTGGAATTTTCCCGTTTTGAGATTCATACTGCCCGGGATGTCCGGCGCGGTGGATAAAGAAGCGCGCTGTTATACGCGTGATCGAGTGAACAATTAAATGCATGGGGCTAATGCAGGATAGATTAATTATCTTAAAAAAATAAAAAGGTACAGGGACACGCCATGCAAAAGTGCAAGGATAATTGCGCGTGCGTGTGCACACACGTTTACTTATTAAAGGGGTCAAAAAAAAAAAAAAAAAAAAAAAAAAAAAAAAATTGACAGAGGAAAATAAAGCGGCTTATAGGGGAGATAAAGGTGCCGCATTCACGTCCAATCTGCTAAATTTGTTTGATCTCTCTGTTGTGCCAACTATGTGAGTCTGCTTCCGACTCGTAGCGGTTGTCCCCACCGTTCTGATCCCTTCACACACATACACACTTCCTACTCATCGTAGTTGTACCCATCGTCTTCATCCTCTTCCTCATCACCGTCCTCATCCTCATCTTCATCGTCTTCTTCCTCATCTTCCTCATCCTCTTCATCATCTTCATCGTCTAGGTCGTCCTCATCTTCGTCATCATCCATATGGTCTAGTTTTCTGCTGTATCCTCCAGCCCGTCTATGCTTTTGCAGGTAGTTGGGCGAGTTGATGCTAGAATCCAAGATTCCCTTGTCCTTTTTCTCACTGTCCACCATCATACATTCGGTGGTCAAAACCATACTTGCTATACTACAGCTATTTTTAATAACACTAATGATCACATTGGTGCTGTCGATAATTCCGTTCTCAACCATATTCACAAATTTGTTTGTATTAACATCATATCCAAATCCGTATTTGTCTTTTGAATTTAAAATAATTTTCACGACATTTTCTCCATTCACTCCTGCATTGTCTGCTATTTGTTTGGTAATTACATCTAAGCTACTGACTACTATATTTGCTCCCATTTTTCGGAGCTCCATTTCGGATTCTAAGTTACCCACTAGATCTAGATACTTTTTATCTTCTTGGTTCGCTGTGTTTTGAAGATCTTCTTCAATCTTTTTGTGTATTTCGTTTATGAAGTTCGATTTGATTATTTCTAGATAAGTAACTCCTCCTCCTGGAACGTATCCAATGTCAATTGCACTCTTCACTGCATTGGTTGCATCCTCGTATTTAAACTTCCTCTCTTTCTGTTCCGTTTCTGTATTTCCACCTATTAATATTTTGGCAATTCCACCTGATAACGCAGCTATTCTCTCGTTTAACTTTTCCTTGTCATACTTGGATGTCGTTTCTTCAAGCTCCTTCTTTAAAACTTTAATCCTGTCGTCTATCTGGTTTTTGTACTCCTCCTTGGTGATTAAACTGGTTCTATCTTTCTTCACTATGAGTGTGTTTGCGCTTCCCAGGAGGGTGAGGTAGTTGTTGTCGAAGGAACTCATGTTGTTGTGTAGGTTGTTTAGGTCTAGACCCACGTCGGCGCTTATGTATTTACTGTTCGTCACGATACACAGATCCTTCAGGTAATCCTTGCGCCTGTCTCCGAAGGAGGGGGCTCTTATGGGTACCTAAAAAATAGGGGTTGTTGTTTGGTGGGTGTGTTAATGTTACGAGGGTTTTCTCAAAACAAATTGCTTGGCGGTTCAGCGGGACGCATTTTAAAGCAATACACGACACTTTCCTCACGCACGGGAATATAATGCACTCGGTGCGAATCCCCTGGTGATGGGACGGCGCCAAGATAAGGACTTTGCTTTGGAGGGTTTTTCCCCCGCCATGTGGGAGGATAGTACCATAGAAGTAACCCTGCTTTAGGGGTTACTCTACTTCTGCACCCTCTCTGCTTTTTTCTGTCTCCACATTTTTTACGCGTAAAAAAAAAAGTGTGTGAATTTTACGCAATCTAGGCGTGGAGAGGGGTGGTCACGTCACAACGTAACTACTTAACTACTTAACCACGTAACTACGTCAACCACGTAACTACGTCAACCACGTAACTACGTCAACCACGTAACCACATATGAAGGTAACAACGTAACGACGTACTCGCCCATGAACTTACCACTTTGATGGCACCCTTCAGTTTATTTATGATGAGTGTCTGGAGCACCTCGTTGCTAAAGTCATCAGCGATGATACAAAGCGGCTGTTTATTCTTAGCGAAGATTTCCAAAATAGGTAAAATGGATTGAATGTTATCAATATTCTGATCCGTAATCAAAGTGGAGACATTGTTATATTCAATGTGGTCTTTATTTTCATTGTACAAAAGATAAGGGTTAATAATTCCTCTGTCAAAATTGTAACCTTCTGTAAATTCTAACTTGTCATTAATATCGGCATTATCATCTAAAATGATAGCTGCATTTTTCCCCAGCTTGTCATAAGCATTGGCAATGATACTTCCCATATGTGTATCATTATTACTTGCAATAGTAGCTATATTTAAAATATCCTTATAAGTTTTAATTGGTGTAGATAATGATTTAATTTTCTCGATAATCATTTTGGAGGCTACCTGTATTCCTCTTTGTATAGGAATGGGGTTGTGGTTTTTATTAACTTCTTCAATACCTTTGCTTGTGATGGTAGCTGTCATCAATGCTGTGGAACTTGTACCATCTCCGGCTTTGTCATTGGATATGTTGGTACTTTCCTGCATTAACTTAACTCCATTGTTTTTTTTTCTATCCTTTAGGGATATGTTTTTTGCAATTGTCACTCCATCATTTATTATTAGGGGGCTTCCATATTCTTTCTCAAGAAGTACGTTTCTTCCTCTCGGACCTAATGTTAGCTTCACCACATCTGAGACAGTTAAAATACCTCGTAGCAATTCGTTTCGACATTCGTTTCCGTAGATGATATCCTTACCCTTAACTTTATTTTCAGTCATTTTGACTTTAACGTAATTTTCCTTCCTCCTGCTTATGAGTTTACTGTTGATGTATTTCAGCCTTCTATTAAGGAGCCCCCTGCGCTTGCCGCATATTCCCCTCTTCCGTTTGACACTGTGCCCGCACTTGAGTAGGCAGCCCAGAAGGGCCACTATCAGGAGCACAACTGCGGGTTTCACCTTCATCTGGATTTGGGGGTAATTTATTTTGATGGGAGAAATAAGCCTTGCAAATTATTTTCGCCTGATCTGGCTGTGCCTCCTCACCGCTGTAAGTGTGAAGGTAAATCTCACACACTTGGGAGTGTTTTTTCCCCCCCTCCTGCCTTTTCGTACACCTACAAAAGGTGTATGCACGTATACTATTCTTGCACGTGCAACGGGGGGAAGGGGGGAAGTCGCAATCACTGTTGGGAACTACTCCTAGGTGTTATGCTCATGTGTAGGAAAAGGCCAAAAGAATACATACACCTTAGGGGATTTATCTCTATATGTGCCACTCCACAAAAAACTGTTAAGTTAAACAGGTGAAAGTTACGTCAATGCCGAATTACTCGAATTACACTTTTACCTCGACTAACGGGTGAGGTTTATTTTCATACATGGAGAGGGATGTAACTCCGCGGTTCGAAAAAGTCGCTTGTGGAGATTTGTTCGCAGTTTTTTTTTTTTTTTTTTTTTTTTTTTCTTGGTTACTACATTATACTGGCTAGCATTGGAAGGAAAAAAAAAAAAAAAAAAAAAAAAAGCATCATCTGCGTTGTGTCATTTGAAAAAAAAAGAAAAAAAGGGAGAGCACTTGCGAATGAACAAGCATATGCAAGCACAAGAGTAAAGGAAAACATGTGCACGTATGTGTCAACGGCGAAGGAACGCTTCTTTTTTTCTACCCGCTTGGGGGCTAGGGCCACTACGCCAGAAAATATGCCACTTTCTCTATTCAAGCTGCCCCGGCTGCTTCTACATATAACAGGGAGAATCGCCTCCGATGCAGTTGCGGGAGGAAGCCCGGGCGACGTCACCCCACCATGCTTTGCGGCACCCCCCACCTGCGCAGGGGGCAGGTGCCACTCTCCCGTAGGTTAATCCAATCTGATGCTCTCCTGGAGGTTACTCAAATCTGATGCTCTCCTGGAGGTTACTCAAATCTGATGCTCTCCCGTAGTTTACTCCACATGGACGCTCCCTCTTATGTTACCTCATCTAAATGCTCGCTCCTATTCCCCTGGTTTGGCCCCTCATGCCTGTGTGCACGCCATAGCCTCACTTCGGTGCCCTTCATTTTTGCCGCATCGAAAGGCACAACCCTCCCATGGGTGTTCTTTTCCCACATGTGCGTATCCTGGGCTTGTTTTCGGCTTGGGTTACAGCTAGTGCACAATGAATCCCTTGGGGTGGCAATCCTCCGTTTGTTTTCCGGTGGGCCTCTCCTGATAGGTTACACCCCCGTTGGCACTTCCCCAGATTGGTATATCCCTGTCAATGATACATTTTTTTTTTTTTTTTTTTTTTTTTTTTTTTTACGCACAAGTATGCCTGGTTTACGCGGATGTTTTTCCTTCTTTCTTCACTCCATTCTCCGTTAACTTTTTTTTTTTTTTTTTTTTTTTATTATTCTCCCGCTCTACTGCCTCACAGTTTGATAACTTCCCAGGTTGACAGTTTCGTTCGTTCTCACGGGACCAAGCACCACGCGGACTCGAATAAGTGAACAGAGCGGCATCTGCCAAGGGATTACATCCCTCGATAAAGCTTTGTTTGCACGCTTATGCGAACTTATGTACTTGCGCGAGTTCGATCGGTACCCAAAAAAGGAAATCTCTTTTTTAAAGGGCTAAGATCCTTGCAGATTAACACACAGTTTAGCTGCGTACACCTTAAAAATACAATTGAGGAGGGGTCACTAGCAACCCTAGGACATACTCCATATACGTGTCCTTCAGTGAGGCCTCAAAATTTATTTACTCTTGTCCTTTGCACAGTAGGAAGAACAAGTGGGCAGCGTGCCCCCCTCCCAAAGGTACCACACCGTCAATCCGTACGTAGCCATACGTGTACACCTCGCAGATTTGTGTTGAGTGACAAAACGGAAAAATGAACAAAAAAAAAAAAAAAGGACAGAAAAAGGCGCACAGCGAACACAGCATAGAAACATAGCAATATAGCAACATAGCAACATAGCAACATAGCAACATAGCAACATAGCAACATGGCAACGTAGCAACATAGCAACATAGAAACATAGCAACATAGCAACATAGCAACATAGCAACATAGCAACATGGCAACGTAGCAACATAGCAACATAGAAACATAGCAACATGGCAACATAGCAACATGGCAACGTAGCAACATGGCAACGTAGCAACATAGGAACAGTGTGTTCGTTCAGCTTGCGCTCACGTGGCACACATTCGGGTCTTCCAAGTAGTCGCCACCGTGGGGAACGCGCCGATGTGCCCAACATCCTGTAACTACACATTTTAATCCCACATTGTGTCTAACCCCCCCCCTCTCCTTCGCAGAACACAAAACGCCAAAATGAATGCAGTTGTGAGCGGAACGAGGAGAGTCGTCTTCTTTCCAGGGCGGAGACATTTTTCATCAAAGAAGGAGTAACCTACTTGAGCGCGCTACTGGACGGGCGATATTCGCATCTGCAGGATCGAATTGTATTTTTCATACCACTATCATTGTTCATATTTTTTCATAATATTTGATGGCTCATCTTTTCGGTCCATTTATTTTTCACACTCTCCCCTCAGTTACGATGTGATAGTGATAGGTGGTGGCCCAGGAGGCTACGTATGCAGTATCAGGTGCGCACAGAACAAGCTTAATGTTCTCAACGTGAACGAAGACAAGAAGTTGGGAGGTACGTGTCTGAACCGAGGATGCATACCATCCAAGTCGCTGCTACATATCGCACACAATTATTATGAAGCAAAAAACAAGTTCAAGCAGATGGGAATTATCGTAGACAATGTACAGCTGGATGTAGAAACCTTACACAAGCACAAAAACAAATGCATGGGTAATCTAGCCGATGGAATAACGTATCTGTATAAGAAGAACAAAGTTAACCATATAATAGGACATGGAAGTATCGTAGATGGGAACTCTGTCTTAGTAAACAGTGAAGGGAAGGAAAAGCTGGTGACAGCGGAACGAATTGTTATCGCTACAGGATCAAAGCCGATAGAAATTCCACTAAAAAAGCTAAATGATGATAATGTGAAGGAGGCGGAAACTGTTGTTGACCTTCTACAGTATGATCACCAAATGATACAGACATCGGATGATATTCTGAACTTTAAGAAGATCCCGAAGAAAATTTCTATCATTGGTGGTGGTGTGATTGGATTAGAAATAGGTTCTGTTTTTGCCAAAATGGGTTCAGAAGTCATCATATTTGAGTACAACAACAGATTATGCTCTTTCCTAGATGCAGATGTAAGCAGAGTTCTGCAAAAAACCCTCGAAAAAATAAAAATAAAGTTCGCTTTTAATACATCCGTAATAGGAGGTAACGTCGAAAATGAGCAAGCCACTATATTTGCACAAAATACAAAGACAAAGGAAATACAAAAGGTAACATCTGATGTCGTTCTAGTCTGTGTTGGTAGGAGACCGAATTTTGATAACCTGAACCTGGACAAGGTTAATATCGAATTAGGAAAAAATAAAAAGATTCAGGTTGATGAGTCTTTTGGTGTCATATCCCATCCAACAATAAAAGCTATCGGGGATGCCATCGATGGACCTATGCTTGCACACAAGGCAGAAGAAGAAGGATATATCCTAGCCAATATACTATTAAGCGAATTGAAGTTAAACAAGCCAAAAAAATCACACATTAATTATGATCTTGTACCCAGTGTTATATACACCCACCCCGAGGTCGCCAGCGTAGGTCTAAATGAAGAGAAATGCAAACAAATGAATCTTTCATTCAAGGCAGTTACCTTCCCCTTTGCGGCGAACAGCAGGTCTCGAACAATAGATGACTTCGATGGGCTCATTAAGCTCCTTGTTGAAAATGAGACGAACAAAATTCTCGGCTCACAAATTGTTGGAAACAATGCCAGCGATTTGATTCTTCCTCTGTCCATTTATGTTGGAAGCGGAGGATCCTCCAAAAGTTTGAGCAAGATTATTTATGCCCACCCCACCTTCTCTGAGGTCATCAAGGAAGTCGCCCTGCAGTCCTTCGACAAGGCCATCCACATGTAGGTTGCTCCGTCGTGCAGGGGGGGGGGGATATAGAAGCTTCTACCGAAGTGTGCATATTTACATAGGGGGAAAAGATGGGTGGGAGTCACTCGAACCGTGTGCGTGTACGCTGTAGAGGAAGGGACGCCTCCGCGTGCAAATGAATACATGCCAGTAGGTGTACCCGCGTGTGTGTACCTACTACTGCGTACCTACTTTTATGTACCTTCCGGTGTGTATGCCTTTCCGTGTGTATGCCTTTCCGTGTGTGTACCTTCCCGTGTGTACATTAATGCCGGCACATCTTAACCCGACACAAAGGCAGTTTTTTTTTTTTTTTTTGGCCCACGCGGAAGGGACACTCGAAAGGAGCATCAAGCATCCCCTTGTGAAGCATAAAGCCACTTCACTGCGATGCGTATGACAAAGCCGAACAGAAGTTTGAATCACTCCATTGAAATGCGCACAACAAAGCTGCTCCTGCGTATCCGTTCAGGCGATTATCATCCGTGCGAACGCGGCACGGTATGCACAAATGTAAGGGAAAATTCCGCCCATAGGGTGAAACGTGTAACACTTTGGGCACTCGCGGAAAGAGATTGGCAACACGACCATCACACGGGCAAAGCAAGCGGTCCGATTAACTTTTTCCTCATATAGATTGCAACTTCCGTTGCAGCGAAAACTAGCCATTTGGGAAATTATGAACGGTCAGGTGATTTTGCAACAAAAAAAAAAAAAAAAAAAAAAAAAAAAAAAAAAAAAAGCTACCCAAAGGGGAATCCATCCAACGGAAATCACTTCACACGAAACATAAAAGCACCCTGCGGTGAAGAAACGAAAGCACATCCCACCTACGTAGTTTTAACTTTCATTTTAAATGCATTCCCCTTGCCCATTCGGAAATCGACGAATAACATTCCTTTCCTTTCCCCCTGAGTGAATTGCCCAAAGAAGGGGTTTCACACAAGCAGCCGTACGTAGTAATTCAACCCCCTCACTGCGCAGACGCTTGTCAGTTTTGTTACCCAGCGAAAATCTGCCTGATTGTTGTGCTTTTTTTTTTTTTTTTTTTTTTTTTTTACGCATGCCAAGGTGTCGTACCAAGGGTATGCACAGATAAGTCCACGTGCAGGGAAATCGTTGCACGTGTAAGAAGATTATCACAAGTCTTGTTACACCCCGCGGAGTCGCCAACATGGCAACCAAAAAACTCAAAGTGATCGGCGACAAGGATCTCCAGAAGCTGAAAAAGGAATCCAAATGTTGCATCATTATAAACGATCTGGTGTATGACGTCACTGCGTTTTTGGAACACCCTGGGGGATTCGATGTTCTGAAGGAGCATGATGGTAGGGGATGGTGTCCGGCCACCGCCCACGCGTGTGTATGTACCAAACGTAATTTGCTACATGTGGTCCTTAACATTTTATGAGTGATGCGTACCACTGCATGATCACCCTTTCCTCTCACCAGGAAAAGACGCAACGGAGGCCTTCCAACAAATAGGCCACTCGCCCAGCGCAAAGAAGCTGATGAAGAAATTCCTTATTGGCATTCAAAAGAACTCGACCCTCTACAACAAAAAGGCAGCTACAAAGATGGTGAAGGGTAAGGAGGAGTTCGTGGACTATTCCGAAGAGGAAACAAAAGAGGAAACAGAAGCAAAGGAAGGCGCAGACGCGAATGGGAAGACTTCCAAAAAGGAGAAGGTTAGCACTGAGATGTCTATCATGGCCAAGGAGTAACGTTCCGAGGCGTTCGTTCGTACGTCAAAAATGTGCATGTCAATGGATGTGCGTTGTTATGAGTTCGGGAAGACAAAAAAAAAAGAAAAAAAAAAAAAAAAATTATAGAACAAAAAAAAAGAAAAAAAAAAAGTGCGAACGAGCATGCATCATGTGTGCACGTCTGATCGCCAAATGACACAAAAAGAGGTGCAAACGGGTGGTTAAAAAATGATCTAAGAATACCCCCCTCTTCCCAAGCTGTCCCAAAGCTTTCCATCGCATACATTACTACATTTCATTATAAATGCATTACCCCCCTTGCAGCTCCCAGAGGAAGAAAAAGTGAACTATCCCCTTGTAGCATCGGCTATCCTCCTCTTCAGCATCACATATTATTTTTTGTTTTTAAAAAAATAAACACCAACTTGTATCTTCCACCTGCATTTGGAAAAACACTCTACTCAACTATTGTATGCTTGTGCAAGGAATAAGAAGAAAAAAAGAAAAATTTATTCACCGATGCTTCATTTTGAAAGGGATCCCCACATAATGACGCGGGAAAGTAGACTTGCTTTTATCTAACTCCATAGGTGGGTACACCACTAGGTTTCCCTCTCCAATAATAATGAATGGCATCCCCAGATTGGAATATCCTGACAACAAACATATATGCACCTGCGTTCAGTCTACTTCCCCTTTTTCAGATACTTCTGGTCAAATATGCTACTCTTCTTTTTTTTTATCAAGTTACTCTTTGCAAGTTTCCGTTTAATGGGAGGATCAATCCCTGGGCGATCCTTACTATGGTTACCACTGGCAAGGATGCCCTCTCTCTGGGTGTCCTTCCCCTGGGTGCCTCTGCCCCGTCTGAGCTTCTCCCCATAGCGCACATACTTCTTTACGAGTACCTCCTCGAGGGGGTCCCCTTCCACAATGTCAATAAAAAGATTTTTCCGCTTGCGCTCTTGAAGCTCCTGAATTTTTGCCCTCTTTATATCCCTCAATTGCTTTCTCAAGTTACTATTACAAGAAAAGTCGTTTTTCATAATATGGTTCCTTCGGTAGTTTTGTTTGATAACGTCGTTCATGTATTCTTCACTTGGGGGGTCATCCTCCCCGTTCGACTGCTCCTCGTTGGGGAGTTCACCTCCTGAGGAGTGATCGGTGGGAAGTTCATCATGTGATGTGTCATCTGAACCAAGTGGCCTTTCCCCCGATGGTGTGTCTTGTTCTGCACCCTGGCGGTTAGCCTGTTCACCTTCGCGCCCCTTCTTCCGGAGGGCCTCAGCTTCTAACAGCAGAAAAGGATTTATTTTTTTTTTTTTGTTTTTTTCAAAATCGATGGAGTTAACATTATTGCGTCCCTGCTCCGTGAGGACATTTTCGAACTGCTCGTTTTTTTTTCTGGCTCCCTGGATGATATCGTAGGAGCAGTCCTTTGGGTTGGTCTCAAAGACAATTACATTTGGGCACTTCTTGCATGTAAAAGTGAAGGAATAAAATGGGGTACTCAAGTAGAACCCCACTTGTCTCCTTTCACTGTTGAACCTTTCCCCTTTGTAGACATACGATTTGCATTTAGTACATATAATGGTGTATGGTACTTCAAATTTTATTTCGTTATAATCCTTTTTGTTTTTTTTTTTTTTTTCCTCCTCTTTCTTCTTCTTGGTGCGCTCGTCCTCCACACTACCGTAGTAGAAGTTGTCCGCCCTGGACGCCTTCAGCGATAGCATGGTGATCTGAAAAAAGGGCTCCGCGTCAGGAACTTATAACCCACATAAACAGGGACGTAAATGTTCGTCATCGAACAGAAAAAAGGGCCTAATAAGTAGGCACTAACTCACTTGTACCTCTACGATGCCGAACAATTCCGCATTTTTTTCGACACCCAGATGTTATGGCATCGCTGCTTTCGTTCCGAAATGTGGGACAAGTCCAGTGCTGCGCTCCCATTCCAGAATGAAGCAATCCCTGAATCCTCCCTCGCTACGCGGACGAGAAAGTGGCCCCCTAATCGTAAAGAAGGCGAAAAAATTATACGTAAGCAGGCAGCACGTACATATACATATATATATACATATATATATATACATACATATATATATATATATATGTATGTACGTGCTGCCGCTCACAAAGGCGGGAAGTGCCCGTCCTCTGTTGGATCCGCCAAGTTTAAAATTTCCCCTTCGATACTTAACGAAGTAAAAAGGGAGGGAAGAAAAAAAAAAAAAAAAAAAACGAAAAACTTTTTTTTTTTTTTTTTTTTTTTTTTTTCTTCTTCTCGCCACGGGAAACTGGTGAAGGCTTTCTTCGCGTCCCCTCGAGTTGCAAAAAAAAAAAAAAAAAAAAAAAAAAAAAAAAAAAAAAAAAATTAAACAAAAGAGAAAATAACGGTAAACGGAAAAGGAAAATGAATGGTGCCATTGAACCCCAGGCACTCTTAACGTGGTCACATCCCAACCTATGTGGGACAGCGTTCCCACCGAAAGACTATTAAACTCTGCGCCCCTTCTTTCGTGCGCATATCCTTCACAAAATGACATTGGCAGGCCAAACTTCATATGGCCGTCCAACCATTGAAGTGACATTGCTTCCGTCCAAATTTGCTTCATATTGTTGTAAGAACTATCCCCAATTCGGTTAACGGTCTTGGCGCAGGGAGGGAGTGACATACACGTAAACCTGCCATTATATACTTTAAGGTATCCATCTGTGCATTTTTTCCGTAAACAGAAAAACAGATTTCCTTCACGAGTGCCCACGTGTAGAAAGATTGAGCTACTTGGCGAAGTTTCAATTTAAAAAAAAAAAAAAAAAAAAAAAAAAAGGGACATAATCAGTGGCATCCAACGGGATGAAAAAGGCACAGAAAGGAATGGATGATGACGGCAACGTAAAGAAAACCATTTGTATGTGGAGCAAACGGGGGGGGAAAAAAAAAAAGAAAAAGAAAATACCTGAAAAAGTAAGATGAGCAATACCACGCTGTCCACACACGCAGATACTCATAACTGTATAGACGCATGCAATATGAGTACTCCCTTGTGTTTTTTCCTCTCCCTCCTCCTAATGGTTTTAAAATTCACACACAAAAAAAGGAACGATAAAAAAATATGAATTGTTCAAAAGGAGGGGGAGTGTAAACCAAAAAAAAAAAAAAAAAGAATGCGGATGGGGGAATTAAAAATTTTACGGGAACGAAAAAAAAAAAAAAAAAAAAAAAAAAAAAAAAAAATGTGAAAAAAAAAATATCGGAAGAGAATAATTAGGGGCAGATGTAGAGCCACGCCGCCGCCAGGTCGAGCTGCTTTGATCGACCTAATATACATATAGGAATATGCCCCTCGCGCGGGGGATGAGCAAACGGTTGAAAGAGATGATGGAGAAGGGTACATCGTCGAGTGTATTTCTCTGCTCCCCGTTTAATATTTACACAGAGGATAGTATGAATGAGAGAGAGGGGGGGGGGTGTACTACTGTTAAAAGCGTTACTAAGGAGAAGGCAATACTGCTAAGGGCGGTCCTGGCGGGGAAGGAGAGCGCGGCGCGATATCAGGCGTTGATTTAACTTATGGTGAGTGAGCAAAACGTTCATAACGTAGTCCCTATACAAGTTGTCTATGTCAAAGTATCGGTTAAAGTATTTGTATTTGTAATATTGAATGGAGTAGTGCACTACGTAATTGCACCGCCAGAGGGACCGAGATATTTTACGAATATATTTTACGAACTGTTTGTTTTCCTTCTTGTTGTTGTATACATATATAACGATGTGTAAGACTCTATTTTTCCTTGGACCAAAGTTAGATAAATTCAACTCGTTAATGATACGACTGTACATTCTGTTTATAAAGTTAATGTCTTCTTCATCATTAAATCTAAAGTATATACTACCCAGTCTTTTCCTGCGTCTTCTCATCATTCCTTGGAAGTTAAATAGATGTTGCTTGAGGTATGCCTCTAAAAAAGTTAAGGCGGAAAGAAGGTGGGATAGGCAGAGATCCAGGATAGACAACGTTTTTATTTTCTCGCATCTTATGAGTAGTAGTAGCCACAAGAAAGGACTACTCAGTCCATAGTTGAAAAGAGAGAAATGCTCCACGTTCAGGTTGTTCATTAAGCAGATGATATTTTTCCTCCCTTTTTTTTCCTCCTTCTCTATTATATTTTTGCACAGATACAACATTTCTATACTGATGTTTTTTTTGTGCTTTTGATTTTCCACGAGCCATATGTACCCTCCCCTCTTCAGTTTTTTCAGCTTTCCCTCTGTCACTCGGGTAACTGTGTGACGGGATGTCGGCTGGCATGGGGGTTCACGTGCACGTGCTGGTACAGATGCGGGGGTTCCCTTTGGAGACGCTTTCTCCTCTGTGCGGTATTCACTTCGTTGATCGCTTTCTACACTTGCTTCGCTCCCCACACTACGTAACGTGCTGTATGGGCTGTCGTCGCTGCTGCCTACACTGCGCAGCGTGCTGCAGGGGCTATCCTCTCTGGGGGCTTCCGCATGCTGGCTCAGCTGGTCCATATGGGTGTGCTGGCGGTGCAGGTTATGCAGATCGTGCTGGTCGTGCTGGTCGTGCTGGTCGTGCCTGGCCTTGGGGGGAACCCCCTCATCATCTCGTCGAGAATTCTGTCTATCTGGTTCACCATCCGAGTCATGGCATATGTAACTACCATCCGCATAGTGCACCGGGCGGTTGATCCCCCTCATGCAGATTCTATCCTTGTATGTTGGAGTGAAGAAAATCTTCTTGTCGTTCCTACTGACATTAAGTGCGTAGTAATTTATAACATCCTCCTCATACCGCTTCTGACAGGCAGTGGAAATTTTGTTTACCTGAATGACCTCCTCATCAGTCTCCTTAATCAATTGGCGCATCTCCTTGTTCCTCTCGTACCATTCACTTCTCTTCCTCTCGTTTTTTTCTCTGTTCAGTTCCATATTTTTTAAGTCCAAGTAGCGAGAAAACACCTCTTTGCCACTTCCATATAGACAGATGGAGACTACCATATGGTAAAAATAAAAGAAGTAGTCGTAGCAGGAGATGTTTAACGTTTTCAAAGATGGTAGCTGCACCGAGATCATCATCTCTATCATGTCGTAGCTCTGAATTCCTGATAGGTTCATAACTTCCAAACAGCTCAGACTGCTTATGTAATTACTTAGATGCAACTTGGGCTTGTAGTTTTGTATTTTTTCGAAGCATCTTTTTCTCAAATTGTACACCACGCCGATGTGCTCACAGAGGAGGTGCACCTTTTTGTCTCTCCCGATGGGGACCCTCTCGGTGGGGCCATCATGGGATGACTCCTCCTCCGCTCGTGACGACATCCGTGGTGACGACATCCGTGATGATTCCCCAGCTGGTGACTCCTCGGCTGGTGATTCTTCGGCAGAAGACTCCTCCGTTGGTAACTCCCCCGTTGGTAACTCCTCCGTTGGTAACTCCCCCGTTGGTAACTCCTCCGTTGGTAACTCCCCCGTTGGTAACTCCTCCGTTGGTAACTCCCCCGTTGGTAACTCCCCCGTTGGTGATTCCCCCGCTGATGACTTCCCAAGGGGGGGCCTTTCTAGCCTGGCCGATGTGGCCTCCCCCCCATTCCGCTGCAGCAGCAAATTCTGAATATGCTTCAAGCTACTTTTTTTGAGGCGTTGTACAGATAGGTTGTTCATAAGAACCTCCTTGGAAAGGAAATCGAAGAGGATGTCATGGTGAGAATAAATAAAGAGAGGGCAGTTTACATCGTTCAATCCATGGATATGCAATTCTTGGAGGGTACTCTCATGCGCTCTTAACACTTGGCTGATATCGTACAAATTTGTATTCCTCAGGAAATCACCCTTGAGCGTTATCTTTTTCAGGAATGGCTTGTCGCACAACAGCAGCTGCTTCTTCGTTATCCCGAACTGGAGGTCCTGTCTAGCTGAAGGGGGACAAAACGTCAGCGATAAGCAGGCGATGTAACGGGGCGTTCGTTACGATGTGATGGAGTGTTCGAGACGCGTTAGCAGCGAGAAGATTCCCCAAGAGAGGATTCCTCGCCACTTCTCTCCCCTCTCCTGTTGGCCTTACCGGAGAGAGGACTAGCGTATACATTCTGTTCGTCACTGAGGAGGGACACCAGAAAGGAACCGAACTTCTCCGGGTGCACAAGACGCACGAATCGTATGTAGTTGTTCAAACAAATCCACTCATTTTGGAAAAAGGCCTTCTCGTCTTTTATGTACTCCCTGAAATGCCTGCACACCAATTTCAGCTTTAGTGTCTCGTTCAAGGTTAAAAATTTAAGGATATTGAAAAAGGCATCGCTGGAAATTCCGATGAGCAGATGTCCATCGTTCCCTTCTCGCATTCTTTCTTGGGGGGAGAGGGCAGGGGGTATTATTTCCGTTGGTTAAAAATGTGGGCTGTCTGAAAAGTGGAAAAAAAAATGCGTAGCCTCTGGAAGATGGAGAAAAGCGCATGCCATCTGCAAGTGGGCACACGAATAAGTGAGAGAGTGAAAAGTGAATTATGCGTCAGGCAAACGCAGAGGATGGGAAGTAGCCAAATGAAGGCAGTTACTTGAGCGTCATAAATCGAGCGCGCTCAATCAGACGGACAGTCATAAAAATAAACGAATACGCAAATGCGCTTAAAGTGGAGCTGGAAAAAAAAAAAAAAAAAAAAAAAAAAAAAAAAAAAAAATTTGCATTTTTTTTTTTTTTTTAAGTGTGCACGGAAAATTCGCATCTTCTGTGTTGCATGCGCGGCTCCCTTTTTTGCCGCTTTTCCATTTGTCGTTTGCTGTTTTCCGCTGTGTCACTGCGGTCCCACTTTACAAGTTTGACCCCTTGATCGGCATTCCGCTACAACGCCTTCGAAATGAGTTGCTGCATGTGACGTTGCGTCGGCAGTATAACTCGCGACCTTTTTTTTTCGTTTAACTTTGCCACGCATTTGCTTCTCAATTTTGTCAACCGCTTTTCCTAATTTGATTCCCATGCTTTCCAATTTTTTCACATGTTTTTAATTAACCTTTGCGCCCTTTTTGCTCTTTTTCTCCCCCCCCCTTCTTCGCCCCATTGTTCTTCTTCCCTGATGCTCGGCGGTCCCTATGGCGCAGCGCCCGAGAATTATTTGGCGCCTTTCCAGTTGCGCCCAGCTGGGGTATCGCTTGATACAGGAGCCTATGCCAAAAGGGAAAAAAAAAATTTTCTCCTTTTTCCGGTCGGGTATACACACGAATAGCGAAGGTTACCAAGTTTTGTTAAAAGAGGAGAAAAAAAAATCAGATGATTGCTCCGTAACCTTTGTGGAGAGCGGCAGGGACGATCACCAGGACGGCCTTGTGAATGCGCAGGGAAAAGCCATCGGCGGGCTGCACATGGACCGGGACAGCTTCTGCCCATATTTGACAAAACGGAAAACCGCCCTCAAGTTCTTTCCATATCACGTGAAGGAGTACCAAGAGGGTATGCTTTACAAGCAGAGTGATGGAAGTGAAAAGGCATTTTTGTATTCTACCAAAATTAAAAAGTGCCAGTACAGTGATAGGATAAGTAGCAATTTGTATGTAAGCTGCTTTTCCGCTGGGGACGATGGGGGAAGGGTTTGCAGGAAAAGCCTCTTCGATATTCTGTTTCGGAAGTTTAGCCTCTTGTACCTCTTCACCGACACCAGCCATGTCCACGAGGTGAAGAAATATCTCGCCGACTTTGCGCGGCAGAAGGGGGAGCATGGAAAACACACACCCCACACGCACCACCAGATAAGTATCATTGAGGATGGCAAATTTCTAAAGCTCAGGGACAGACAGCAACCAATCGAGCTCTACTACTGCTACGTTTCGCCATACAGATACCTCCTCTCAACATACTTCAGTAAAAAAATAGCACAGGATTTAAAGGCTAATTATTTTAATGGAAATAACTTTTTTTTTATAAATGACAGACTAAGAACAGATGTTGAGGACACACTTCTTCTGCCTGGGAGCAGAACCGTGAGTTCCTTCACCCCCCATGATACGTTACCATCGTTACTTCTGGTGGATGACTTCTGCTACGTGAGGTATCACATAAAGGGTTTGTTCACGAGGGAAGCTTCGCACTACCTCTATAACGTTATGAAAGGCATTTAGAGATGGCGCTCTTGCGTCTAAACGGATATGTGCACTCAATAAGGAGAAGAACGGAACGGGGGTAGTTCAGTCACTCCTCTCTGGGGTGTTCACAGAATGAACGTACAGAAGGACCCTCAAAATGGTTACTCAGTTATGTATTCACGTCATTCGCGTTATTTTGCAATTTGGCTGTATGTTCTCTCTACACAGGTGAGGCCCTTTCAATCGCCTGTACGAATTCGAACCGACGCTGTTGATTCTTTTGTCAGTGTTCCAAAGTGTTTGAGAATGGGAGAAATTTTGATCGAGTTGGAAGGCACGTTCCAGGGGATATACGAACTGATGGCGATGTCTGCCACGTAGCTGTGTATTGTACGTGCCATTTTATTCGTCGCTATTTGATCGTTTAATCTTTTTTTTTTTTTTTTTTTTTTTTTTTTGTGTTTTTCCGTGTGTGTGTGTGTGTTTTTTTTTTTTTTTTTTCTGTTCATGTGTTAGCAATTGGGAGACTTCCCATTTGCCCCTCTGCAGTGCGCAACTCTTAAAGCTTTAATCATTCAAATTTAGGAACTGGTTTTTATATCTAAAGAGACACACCTTTTCGCCTTCGTCCATTCGGCGACCTTCTCCTGTGAGCAACCTTTTTTTGTCGTCCCGATGCTCATACCGACAACGTTCCCCATGAAACCAAAATGGGAAGAAAAGAATTTTGGCTGGAATGTGCATTTTGTTACCTGACCTGTTCAGGTAAAAAGGGGAAAAAAAAAAAAAAATAATAAAATAAAAGAATAGCATAGCACAACACATCACATTATTTTCTCCTCCTTTTTGGACGTAGTAAAAATAACCACTGGTTTGACTCCCCTTTGCGCGGACTACCAGTCTTGTCATTTAGAATGCCGCTCATCCGTGTTTGTTTGCACGTTGGTTCTGTTCTGCCCTGTTGTACACCCCGCACGAAAAGATGTGCTACCTGAAAAGGAGCCTGAGCAAATCTGTGAACTCGCTCGTTCTCCACTTTGAGTTCGTTAAGTGCAAAAATTTAGCAAGATATCGAAAGAAGGGAAAGTATTACATGATAATTTCTTACGACAATTTGCTTTTTTACGAGAAGGATTTTTACCAAGTTCAGTTTCAAATATTTTTTGCCGATATCCGGCAGATATATATGTGCGACGAGTCCAACTATGTGCATGTCACTCTGAAGGAGGGCGCGGTAGGGGCCTGCACATGGGTGTGTAGGAGTATGCGTCGTCTTACTCCTCCAGGTAGTGATACGCACGTGTCCACTCTGTGTTCACCTTCCCCCCCCTCAATAGGCCATTAACGACATAGGCATCAAGGGAATAAACAAGAGCATCCTCGTCAAGCAACTATGCGTTGCATACAGCACGTACTACATGTTCAACCTGAACATGGTCAGCTGAAAATACTATACACAGACTTCTCCGGGAAGAGTGCACCCCGACATACACACACACATAGATGTGCGTACCGTGTACATACTTGTACACTTCCTCATTCCCGTATCCAATAATTATAAAGACATACTTCTCCCTCTCCCCCCTTCTACTTCCACAATTGACACTACTGAAAGAACATATACATGCCAATTACAAACGAGACGTACGAGGAGAGATGCCGCAGAACAGGACATCATTCACAAACGAGGAAGGTCGA
Organism: Plasmodium knowlesi strain H; assembly: GCF_000006355.2. Lineage (NCBI taxonomy): Eukaryota > Apicomplexa > Aconoidasida > Haemosporida > Plasmodiidae > Plasmodium > Plasmodium knowlesi. The sequence goes on from NC_011915.2 coordinate 2,279,999, forward strand.
TCTTTCCGTGCAACCGTTTATCGGGTAGGTTGAAATGATCCCCCCATGTCCCCTTCTTATGGGGTACAGTAACTTGTTGACCTTAACCTATTCAACGTTAACTCCTTGAGAGCTAATTTCCTCCTGAATGACTACCTCCCTTCTCTTTTACCGACCTCATCAACGTTGATCCCCTTCCCCCACAGGTACCGCAAGGTCGTATTCGACGAGTACTTCTTCTTCATCCACAAGTCCTTTCAAAGTTAGGCCCCGCAAAAGTGATGCCGAAAGTGGTAGCATTTTGCAAACGTTCTGAGGGAACCGCCTCTCAGAGAAATAAGTTGTATAAATACAACCCTTCGGCTTGCAGACACACTCAAAATTAGATGTTGAACTATGCAGACTTTTTTTTTTTTTGCATTACCATTTGAAGCATCTTCTAACTTGCACAATTCTGTTTTCATTTTTTTTTTTTTCTCCTGATAAGACTTTGCATCCGTTTCGAACGAGAGTACCTTCTACATCGATCGAAGAGGTGAGGGAGAGAGTCCTACATAAGAAAATATCCAGCGTGAAGTGATGTGCGAGAGGAGAAAAAAAAAAAAAAAAAAAAAAGCATCTCCCCTTTGCAGCGCAAGGTGATTTTTTCTGGAGCTAGCTAAAATTAACTTTGCTGACTTGTTCATATATTTTTTTTTTTTTTTTTCTCCCTCAAATAGGAATAGAAATAAATATAAAAATAGACGGCCAGAAAAGCATGATCGAGTTGGATGGGGTTACAAAAAAGAGCAAAGTGAATGGCGCATGTGCGAAAACTATCATGTGCATATGTTCATGCAGGGAGATACTCCTCCAAAGAGAAATTGTGCTATTTTGCGCTTTATTTTCATGATCTCAACACACACTACAACTGCACACCTTTTGCAGACGGAGGACAATAATTTTTATCAGCTGGCGAGTAGCCACCTCAATTTTTTAATCGTAATTATATGAGTGCATTCATGTGAGAGCAGCATCGAAGCACTAGGTGTGTGTGGGGTGCAAGCAGAACAACCTACAGAGTTAAATTCAGACACACTCATTTTCGTGCCTTCTACCCGCTGAACTCCACGCAGAACAAATCCAAAATACCACTCATCATACGTAAAAATTTTTACTACAAGAGGATGAACTTATCGGACGACTTGGCGAAGTGGTCTGGATATGAGGTTGGTTTGGGAGTTGCTATGGTGTTTTTTTTTTTTTTTTTTTTTTTTTTTTTTTTTTTTTTTTTTTTTTTTTTTTTCTTTACAAGCGGAGAGAAGTGTGTTACCTGTGTGTTTGCTTACGTAAGCATATGTTATGCCTCGTAATTCCCTCCATGGACACCCTTTCAAACATGGTTACTCTGACAACCCACCCTTCCTTTAGGTCTACTTGAAGAACGAGACGCACACCATTGTTTGTATAATTTTGAGGAGGACGTGTAAGTAGAAGGCATGTAGAGTGGGGCTCTCCAAAGGAGCCTGTAATTAATTATGTGTATCCAATGATGTGTAGCTAACGATGTGTATCCATTGGGGTTGTTGCTTCTCCTAGTTTTGACGCCACCTGTCTGCGCCTTCTCCAATTGTAGTCATCCCCCCTCTTTTGGACAAATGCCAAGACATATTTGTTACGTTTAAAATATCGCACCAGAGTCAGCAGGGTTAGTATCTCCATCGAACCTCCTCCCATTAGGGAAGTTCCAAACTCGTTCATATGTCCTGTGTATGTTTATAGGATCCATTTCTTATCCACACCATTTAGTATTCACGCTTGAACACTGCACAGCTTCTTCCTCTTGCTTTTTCTCCGATATCCTTCTCCTCCCCCCCTTTAGAATTCAATGTCACCGATAAGGATCTGTATGCAGAAGTATACGTCGTGGCCAACTCGATCACACCCAACGATATTCACAACACCTTGTAGGAAATAAGCATACGAGCGATAAGAAATGAGAAATGAACATCGAGCACACGAACATATTAACATATGAACGTGCAAATATGTTTGCAACGCCTGAACGTGTGCAGACGATTTTGACAAAAAAAAAAAAAATAAATAAAATAATGCTTGATGAGTGAACAGTGGGTTCTCGAACCTACTGCGAGAATGATAATTCCCACACTTCCAACCCACACAAAAGTTCAAAAGTTGACAAGAAAATTTCCTTCCCTTTGTTCTACTCATCTCAGCTACGCCAATCTGATACAAGTTCAAGTGGATGCTCTCCTTTACAACCCTGAGGTGTATGGATATTTCGAATCAACCTTAAAGATAAAGGTAAGTGAAGATGTGGGGCGTGAAGGGAAGAGAGTGACTTCTTCACATACATGTGCACTTGCTCAGAAGCAACGGAATAGTGTTTTCCTCCTAAAGTGCGTTGCAAAATGAGCTACACATTTTCACCCTTGTCCGAATTTAGCCATCCTACTTTGACCACCTAAAGATTTTTTTCAAATCTATGCTGATCATATTGAAGGAAGGAGACGTCGTGATTAGCTCTGGTCGGTGCAGATATCCACAGAAAGGAGTGGAATGTATCGTAGTTATCGCCCCTCTTGTGTATTACTCTTCTTTTCCGTAGTGAACTCAATCAAGATGTGTCGATTATCCCATGCTAATGAGTGTGTTGCCCCTGGTGGCGATAACCCTTTCCTTTTACAGAAGTGATAGACTTCCTGGGGGAGGACACCAAGGTGGAGAAAAATCTGGAGTACCTCCTGAATGTCATCCTCAACCAGATTCCGGGTGTGTTTTCCACCGCACAGTTGTTTTACCATTAAACAATTTTTTTTACCTCTGCACAATTGGGTTGACGCAAAACAACTGTTTCATTCACTCGACAGGCGTAAACCTCCTGGATACCCACAGAAGCGAGAAGATAAAAATCAATCGAATTCTGCACAGGCTCTCGGACTACCTAATCTATTGCCTAGATTCGGGGTTCCTATGTAAGATGCATACGTGATGAGAGAGGCATCTCTATCTGGTTACCAAATCATGGGTTCAGACATGAACCGAAACTGTTCCTTCCACCTTGAGATGTTCTTCCATATTTCACCTCTCCACCCACCTCGTAGCGGAGAAGTTCAACGTAACGGATCTGATCAAGGGGGCGATCATTATCAACGCGGATAGCATGTTGGTAGGTCACGCGAGCATGGTGGAACTACACAGAGGTGATACCACATCGACATTAACTCCACACCACGACAAAATCGCTTAGAAACACCTCAACACCATCTTGATCGCGCAGGCCATGAAGGACATGATGAATTTCCTTCTCCACTTGCGCAAAAGGGATTACTCCGTGGGGTACAGGAAAGATTGTCTGGAGCTTCTTCGGGAGGAGGAAAACACTCCTGTCGAGGGACCTACTTCGACACAATCACTTGGTATGGGCAACACTAAAGCTGCTATCCCTGTTGCAGCGCGCACCAAAATCGAGCGGCTACTAGACAGCGAAGACCACTCAGTTAGCGACTTCCTCCTATTCCACCTGCACCAGTGTGGATACATAAACCGACATTGCCGATATAAGCACGACACCAGCTACAAACAAATCATCGCATGCATCCTCAAATACGGAGTAAACATGAAAATAAAAAAAAAAATTCTAAAGAAGCTATTAATCTTTTCAAATGATTACAAAAATAAATATGACTCCTCGCTCATAAGTGCGATCATATATTTTTTGGCTAGCTTATGTGAAGAAAAAAAAAAAAAAAAAAAAAAAAATTCAATTGTTCTCATATTAAGTATATTAATCAACATTACAAACAACAATGATGAAACGAAAAATATTCTTATCCATTTTGGAATTCACAAAATATGTAATCTGCTAATTTTATCGAATGATTGTGATGTCGTCGAGAAAATTGTACTGCTCTATATCAACTTAAGTAAAAGCAAGTGGATGTGTGAAGGAATAGTAAACAGTGGAATCCTCCTCCACATGATAGATATTCTTTTTAATACGTACTCCATAAACTTACGGTCGAAGAAAGAAATCTGTATTAACATCCTTTGCGTTATTGGTCAAGTCTGTAATTACTGCAAAACCTATGCTCAGTTTTTATTTTCCCATTATGTAGAAATTTTGACCGTTGGCATTTGCATTTATCAGTCCACAGACATTCAACAATTTGAAAAAGTCAAGTTGATATATTTTTTTAAAAAAATGCTAATGCACAGTTATGAAATGAAGGAGCAAATTTGCCTCCAACTATCTCCCCTAATCATTATGGAAATACATTCTGCTTCGGAAGACAGAGATTTTATTTACTCTTCCTTGTCTCTCTTTGATGCCATGTCTTGCTACAAGGTTAATTGTCAACATATGGAGAGGATGCAGATCATACCGCTCCTCCAGTTTGTCAAGACTCTAAATGTCGTGGAGCTCTATAAGCGCGCTGAAAGGATCGAGACCACCATTAGCAAAAATGGACAACTCCTATAACATGGCAAGATGGCACAGTGACGCAGGTACATGGATGCTACCTAGATCTTCTCGCTGTGAACTACTCGAACTTCTTCACGGCCAAGATGATCGATTTGCTCTGCAGAGGGGGGGAAAAAGGGATGTATCGGTGTAGCGTATATGGATATAATAGCGTAACGTGTATCGGTGTATCGTATATGGATGTAATAGCGTAACGTGTATCGGCGTAGTTGTATGGTGCTACGGCGACAAGGATGTATGGCTACCCCTTCGAGACTCTTCGTTCGGCGCCCCTCCCGCAGGTACTCAAATGGGTAGGGCTCCTTCCCATTCAACCAACGAGCCGTTCTGATGAAATGTTCAATCTGGTCAGGTGAAAAAAAAAAAAAAAAAAAAAAAAAAAAAAAGGTTGACATTCAGCTGTCCTCATCGACTTGTAGATTCAACTCGGTGCAGAAGCCATTATCCGAAGGGGGATACATCAACGGGCAGACACATATACAGATACGTATACACACACGTAGAGTGATGGATGGTCGACAGGTCCCTGGTGAAGACCGTTTATTCTCCCCTAGGCCTTACATCCCTAATGTCACAGATATACTTGAAGAGGGTCCACATGGCAACAATATAGGCAGACGCAAAGGTGAATGGAACGACGAAGAGAAAGAACAACTCCGACTTGGTGAAGTACTGCAAGGCATCATCTACAGTTACCTTCCCCTGTGCCTCACAAATGCTTTTCTTGATAATCCCATCCTTTAATGAGCTAACTTTAATACGTTTCAACAGGCTCATACTCGTTGCGAAAGCGCTGCTTTTTTTGAAGCGACACGCGCAAATCAATCTAATCATTTTTTTCGTTCTTCATGCAGAGGAGAGAGGGGAGGTTGAAGAAGAAGTGACCTCTCAGGAGGGGGCATCCTGCTGCATACGCATTGTATATCCTATGTCGAGCTTGCAAAATGAGGTAAGGGTAACAACATCGCAGGGGGTCAATCATGAAGAGGAGAAAATATCCGGCAGGAAGGGTAGGGTGCTTTCCTCCCCTAACATGGCGACGACGCGGAATATACACTTCAACTACGGCTCGTACAGGCCCTGAAATAGTTTTCGCCTTAACAGATGATCTGGAAAAAAAAAAAAAAAAAAAAAAAAAAGGAGAAAAAATTATATAGCCGTACATACGTGCTTGGAGCGTGTTCTACCACTTATGTTTTTTTTTTTTTTTTTTTTTTTTTTTTTTTTTTTTTTTTTTGTGTGGCACCCATGCCATTTCGCCTAGGGGACTCTACTGCCCCTCCCTATTTACCTTTAAGATCAATTTTTCTGTTGGGTGTTGTATTCTTCGTTTCTTCGCAAATGACATCGAGGCTTTTCCCCTGCGTGTTGGAAAGATGCGAGAAGTGTTGTAATGGTGGACCGTTTCATTAAGAAGGGTTGCAGAGTCGGGTGGAAGGAAAAGCGTGCCTATGTACAATCGCACGGGACGCACAGTCGTAGAGGCTGCACTCCGCCGTATATCCATGCAGTTCCGGTGCTTACACTTTTGAGCCTCTCATGCGCAGCCCGAATCTTCTCGAACATCTTCTTCCACGTGTTAATGCTGTAAGTGTTTACAATTTTTTTCGTTATGGGGCAGAAAATGTTGGCGGTCATATCCTTGTTCTCGATTATCTGATTGTTGTATATGTCTAGCGTTATTCCGTTTCTACAGAAGCTCCTCGAGTAGAACTGCAAGGGGGTTTAAATGGAGAGTCGCGGGTGAAGCGGAGTAGGGGGGCGCCGGTGTGTAAAAAACATTCGTACATATGCACAGGTATATATATGTATATGTATATTTTTTTTTTTTTTTTTTTTTTTTTTTTCGGCTTGCCTCGAAAAACCCGTAAAGCAACTTCGATACGTCGTCTTCGTTTTTACGGGGGGAATCCAATTTCCTCGAGATGTCGCTGTGGGGGGAAGGATGGGCAGTTGTCAACAGGGAGGAAGTGCCAATTGGGCAGTGACCCCCATTTGCGTAACTCATCTTAGCGTTCTCCGCTACGCTCGTTACCTAGCGTCTGTGTAGAAGGGCATTTCCACGTCATCCTGGAGGAAGAAGTCTGAAAGAGGATAGGGAAAACCATCATGAGGTTAATATTCGGATACGTCAACGGAGGAATGAGTTTCGTTGCGTTCCACCAAACTTACACTCGCTGTTTATTTCGAAGGAGGATGCGTTTTCCCGTTCTATGGACCTGTCAAGTGGAGGTGTGTACACGTTCATGTGATAATGCACACGGAAAAGAGGTTATCCACCCCTGCGCAATCCGCAGGAGGCCTACTATTTCGTCCTCACTTGTATGGAGGCAAGAGGGGGGTCTCCAGATTTTGCAGAAAGTAATATGTCAATAGAAATAGGGCATACGAACTGAAGGTGCCTTGCGATCTGTTTTAATGGGATAGAGGGGGAAAAGGTGACAATGCGGTACTTTGTATGCGCAAACGAGATATGCACGGTGACGTTATGTATTTTTGTTATGGGCAAGATGGGGATCTGCACCATGACCTTCGGAGCAAAGCGCCCGGCGCGACCGCTCGTGCCTTCCCACCTGTTGTTGATGTTCTTCTGCTTGGCCCAGTACTTAATCACACGGTTTATAATCGTGACGCGCTCATCCGTGTTGCAAAGAGACGAGACGAGCTTCGTATTCACAATCGCAACAGTGTTGTTTATGCTGATGTCGCAAATGTTATTCTGTTCCTTGTAAATCTTAGCTATCGGAACGGACGCCTTAATGATATTCACTGTCAGCGAAGGGTAAATGAGATTTATAGCACTTTTAATGACCTTCAAAATGTACAGGTAGCTGTTCTTGTCTTCGCAGTTTTCCACAACTATGCAGCAGTCGATGTCTGAGTTTTTTATCCTTCCGGTGAGGGGAAAGGGGAGAAAAAAATATATACACAAGTGTATATGGATATATATGTATAGACGTATATTTGTATATATATTCCCGAATGTGTGTGCAGGTCAGTTCTGCCTGAACTGTTCAGACTAAAATGTTTTTTTTTTTTTTTTTTTTCTATCCTAAGTGTGTTTTTAGCTAGCTGACTAGCTATTCACCCCACACACACACACAAACGGATACTTCTACAAAGATTTCGCGTATGCATATTTTTTGGGACTGCATACCATATATGATTTTCGCAGGAGCCGATGAAGTAAATTTTCCCCTTCAGGTTGGGCATAATAGCACTTTTTAGAAGAAAATAAATTTCCTCTTTTCTCTTATCGATAAAGGAATCCGCAGTTAGCTTTTTGTGGGTGTCTGAAATTTCTTTTTTCAAATTCTCTCGGTTTATGAACTGGTCGGTGAGGACGATTTGATTATGTTTATGTTTAGGTTGTGGTCCGCTTTGAAATGATGTGAATAGCCGTCCACTGGGGGGAAAGCGGCTACTGCAGGGTGTAAAATGGCAACTGGAGGGTATGCCGTGCCAAGCATTTCTTTTCTCTTTGGAGAAATACCCACCGCTGCGTTTGTCTTCTAACCATTTTTCACGCAGGCGTATTTCATGTAACCATTTTTCACGGAACAATTTTTCACGAAACTTCTTCGTCGTGGGGGAGACGGTCCTCCCCCTCTCCTCCACATTAACCCCGACGTTGTGGTACCAAGTTGGGTCGTTTTCATTTGAAGGCAACTGACAGTGGGGATGCTTTGCACCCTGCCCTGCATCATTGAAAGGAGGCACTTCTTCTCTCGATACACTTTTCCGCAGATGGTAACAGCAGAACTTCTTCCGTTCCCCTTTAGAAGAAAGTGTACTTTTCCAATGATACCTTCCCTTTAAATATACATTTGAATGGATACCTCGAAGGAAGGATTCCATTTTTTTTTTTTTTTTTTTTTTTTTTCTTTCAATAAAAAGGGGACACAAGAAGTACCTCCCTTTTACTTTTCCTTGTTGCTACTCATTTTGTGACTGTCGAGGGATGAACCCAGAGGAATGAACCGGGTGTACCTCTACATCGCATATCACAAAGGGACGTATATCCTCGTAGTATTCGGTCATATTCTTACACCCATAGGGGAATATGTATGTTTTGACATGTGCTAACTCTCATTGCGTGCTTGACAGTGTTGAGGGTGCCCCTTTTTTTTTCCGCTTTACTTTTGGGTGAAGAACGCCCCGATTCGTTGCCAAGCGGAATGGCGGAGTCCATACGTCCCTACGAAGCGACGTTGGAGTAGGCAGTTGGATGAGCGAAAAAAAAAAAAAATAAAATTGCCCCCTAGAGGGAGTTGCAGTTGCTGCTACAATGGACGTTGCGGTTAGGTGGAAAAAAAAAAAAAAAAGAAAAAAAAAAAAAAAAAAAAAGAAGAAAAAAAGTTTAGGCATTCCCCCCCCCGCTCTTAAAGCTATCACTCACGGGAGGAAACTCACAAAAATTCCTGAAGCTACACGTCCGTGTATATAAGATCTCCGCGTGAAAAGCAGATAGAGCGCACACGAAAATACCCCAAATAAAGGGAAGGCCCTTTTTGAAGCAGAGGAAGGGGGGGGATATTATATTAGGGTCCCGTTACAGTTAACATGGTGATACCTATTCACACGACTTTATTGGCGCCGATTTATTCACACCGCTTATTCGCGTTGTTTGCGGAGCGCAGGATCTCGTCCAAATCGCTCTTGGGGACTTGCTCATACCGGGCGAATTCCATGGTGTAGGTACCCTGTCCCTGTGTAATGGAACGAATCTCGTTAATATAATTGAACATATGTTTTAGAGGAATGTCGGCGTAAATATGAACAGCGTTCATGTGGTTAACAATATTCGTTACAAGTCCCTTCCTCTTGGTAATGCTTGTGAGAATGTTGCTCTGATGTTCGTAGTGTGAAATAATTTCCACCACCATTATTGGTTCCAAAAGTACAGGAACAAAGTTCTGATAATTTTCTTTTATCAGATGAATGGTGGCTCTTTTAAATGCCAAGTCATTACTATCCACTTCATGAATCTTTCCTCCAATTAATCTCATTTTCATATTAATAATTTCTGAACTGTTCAGGTAACCTTTTTCAACTTGTTCTTTAAAGGCCTTTTCAATTGACAAAATAAAATTTTTGGGGAGATCATTTCCCACCACTTCATTAACGAAGGTACAATAACTGGTCTCATTATAATCATCGGATACGGTTTCGAAAATCGCATGAACATGTGCATATAATCCTGCACCTCCTTTCTGCTTCTTATATGTATATGTACATTCATATGGTTTTGTAATGGTTTCTTTGAAATTTATTTTTGGATTTTTCAGTTGGATTCCTATACCATATTCCCTCTTTAGTCTTTCTTTATATATTTCCAATTGTAATTCTCCAATTCCTTCGAATATAATTTCCTTGGTTTGTTCATCAGTCTTTACGTGAAATGTTGGGTCTTCCTTCACGAACTTATTTAATGCCTTGGTCAGTTTCGTCATGTCTCCTTTTTTTTCAATCTCCACAGCCACGGATATGACTGGCTTGGGCACATGTATATTTAGGAGGTGTAAATTTGAGGCTACTCCATTTGTGTAGGTAGTCCCTGTTCTTCCGCTGATTCCATTAATTGCAACGATATCCCCTGCATGTGCTTCGTTCACTTCTTGGGCCATGTTTGCATGCATTTTTAATATTTTTTTTATCATTTCTTTTTTGTTTGTTAACATATTCATTATGTTGTCTTTTTTTTTTATCTTCCCTTGGTAGATGCGGAAGTAGCTCATTTGGCCGTGCATTGAGTCTTCTTGTATTTTGAAGAGGAAGCCCACCATGGGAAGGGTGCTATCGCACTGCAGATCGACGCGCTTTCGGTTTTTGCCCTGAGGAACGGTGGCACCGGAGGAAGAGGCGGAGTTTTCCTCATTGGCGTCGCTCCCTTCGTGGTTGCTCCCTTCGTGGTTGCTCCCTTCGTGGTTGCTCCCTTCGTACACGTAGCCGTAACTACCCACCTCCCGGGGGGAAGGCAAAAAGCTGCATACGTAGTTCAGCAAAATTTGGACGCCTACATTATTCTTGGCACTGCCAAGGCAGATGGGGACGATCGCATTTTTGATAGTGCACCTGCGTATGGCGTCAATCACATCTTCCGTCTTTATATCATTCATTTCCTGGTTAAGGAAGATGTCGGCAAATTCGTCATCCACATCAGCTAGCTTCTCGAACATACGGATTCTGAGCATGTCCATCATTTCGTAGGAGAAGGATGGATCATGTGCAGTCACCTCTGCATCATTCACTTCCTCCACTATTATACCATTTACACCCTTAAATAAGTAGCACTTCCTGGACACAAGGTCATATACTCCTTTAAACTTCTGCTCAATTCCAATTGGCATTTGCAGAAGGAGAGTATTCAAGTTTAGCTTCTGCTCGATGGTACTGAGTGTTCTTTCCACATTTGCACCGTCTCTGTCTAGCTTGTTAATGAATAATATTCTAGGGATGAAGTAGCGATTCATTTGTCTGTTGACGGTTAATGTTTGACTTTGAACTCCAGATACTCCACAAATAACGAGAACCGCTGCATCTAACACTCGCAGAGATCTTTCCACTTCGATGGTGAAATCTACATGTCCAGGGGTATCAATTATGTTGATGGTAAATTTTTTATTATTAAAATCCCAGTTACAATTGGTTGCAGCTGATTGGATTGTTATTCCCTTTTCTCTTTCTAGGTCCATTGAATCCATTGTTGCACCTACTCCATCACTCCCTCTCACTTCATGTATGCTTTTTATTTTGCCTGTGTAGTAGAGAATTCTTTCTGTTAAAGTCGTTTTTCCTGCATCTATGTGCGCACTTATTCCGATGTTTCGCAAGTTGTCCACACAAATGGAGGAGAAGGCTCTCCATCCTCCACTGTTCAGATAGAGAAAAACCTTTTTCCTTTTTGGAATCCTTTTAGCTAGCACGCACATGTGCCTCCTCAGCGCGGGCGAGCCGTATGCTATCATCGTACCTGGGGTGATAATCATAAGAACCGATGGCCATTCAGCGCCGGGACTCAAGTGGTTGGAGTGTTACCCTCCCCAGGTGAAGGTATATACTTCCCTCCACCCCTGATTTACTTCGTCCTTTTTGTGCGATTGCCAACCCGCCGAAAATGTCGCGGCAACAACACTGGGCCGGTCACGTGGCGTGGAATTTCGATCGAGCAGAACGAATTGTACAAACTAGCAAATTCCATGGAAGTGACTTCCATTTGAAGTATTTTATATAACGTCGGTAAGAAGGTTCACCGTGAAGGTTATCGCCCGGTTGGTGGCTAACCAGGGTTCTGTAATAGGGCCCTACAAAAACATGGTAAACGCTATATAGTATGATCCCACGGGGCATAGCGCCAAACGCACCCCCATCAGCGGGGAAAAAAATCGCTGCACCATCAGCTCAACCGGCAAACGCAACAATTAGAGCAAATACGTGTCGAAGGGGAAAACGCATTTTCTCGCAAAAAGTAGCGTTCGCGCCATTCTGCCAATTCGTCAAAAAAAAAAAAAAAAAAAAAAAAAAAAAAATTTACGCCAACAAATCACCCCATTTGTGAGAATTTCCTCCTGAAGAGACGAAGCACAAAGAAACCACAACGCACGATGGACTATGAGCTCTACTTAGTCTCAAACATCCTAGGTAATTTACTGCATACATTTTGGGAGAGCGACCCCAAGCGCTCTGCCCACGGTTTAGCTTCATAGTTGGAAGGGACTTTGCACGAAATTCTTCTCCTCAGTGATTGCAGAGGGCGCGGCGACTGAGAGGAGGTCCACCCGAATGTATGAACTATCCGAGTGTGTCATCCGTCCGAGTGTATATAACCCATCCTATCATTCCACCCCCCTGCAGGCATTTCCATAGTCATTCTTATTTTCATTTTTCACTATTTATATGCGGATGAGGGGAAGGAGTTGTCATGAGAAGAGCGTCCTCAAGATAGCATATCCGAAGCGGGCGCAAAAGGGAATAGTTGCAGAGTGCCACAGTCGCATATAAAAGTACAGACACGCAGACACATTCGCAAATTGTCTCCGTTGTAGCGCCCAATCATACTCCGGAATGATCTCCACACTTTCCCCCAGCTAGCCATTCCAAAGTGGAATATTTATTTTTTATTTTTTATTTAATTTTTTTTTTTTTTTTTTTTTTTTTTTTTTCCCCTCTTTTTACCTGAACAGGTCAGGTCAGGTCATGTAAAAATTTTTCCAAAAGAACATAATGTGAAAGATCGCCCAGTTTGCTCCTGAAGGAGAATTTTGATTTGTCCCACTTTTTCATAATAGAGGAGTAGCACCCCAGAAGGAACAAAATGAAAGACAGTGAATTCGTTGGAGGAAAGCTAAAACTGAAGGATTCGAAAATAAAAAAAGGTAGCCACTCCAAAGAGTCCAAGTACGCAGCTGGGAGACATGGCAAAAAAAAAAAAAATAAAATAATCACGGAAGACAAAACGGAAGATAAAGCGGACAGGAGGAATTACGATGAAGAAGGTGGAACAATGTACAATGACCAAGGATATGGCCAGGAGAAGGACTATGTCATGAGTGCAGATGGAAAAACAAGTATTCGTGAAAGGGGGAGTGAGAAGGATGGCACAGGAAAGCTAGCCGATGAAACAAAATTGAAGGAAGTTTTGCAACTGAACTTAACCGAGGCGGAAAAGGCATATCAGCTGGTATTAAAGAAAAGGGAGAAACAACGAATTGAAAAAATTTTGAAGGAGAGTTATCGTGAAAGACTGCAGAAGTTTAATGATAACTTAGCTTCCCTCAGCGAGCACTTCGACATTCCGAAGGTTGGACCTGGCTAGGCCTCCCCAAGGGAGAAGCACACACGCAAAATAGTGTATGCCTCTCTGTGCTATTGCAAGAAGGCACATAATTTTACCACTAGCCAGATGGCCTTTCTCTATCGGAGAGGAAACAGGGTCTGCCCGTCTCCCCAAACATGGAAATTACGTCTACATGGTTAATTTTACAAAAAAAAAAAAAAAAAAAAAAAAAAAAGAAAAAGAAAAAAACTTTTTTTAGTAACACGATGATGTTGCACTTTTGTAACCCACCCTCGCCAGCAGGGACAACACTTTCAATTTTGAGGTTTACCTTTTCGAAAATGAAAACTCTTTCTGGTTCGCTTTTTCTGGTGGATTTCTGTGAAGAGGGGAGCAAGGCAGGGTGCAGACGGAGTCCTCTTATTCTATGAGAGGGGAAGGCACTTCATCCAAAATTTACTAGCCATTTAAGCGGGGGTACAAGCGGAAATACATCCAAACCTTTTGCTTGCCCTCGCTATGTAGTTCGATATCGTGAGTAATTTCGCGATCGATCGTCCCCGTTCCATCTCTCCTTCCTTCATGCTCTTCTCTTCTTTCTCTTCATTGGTGCTCCTTGTAGTTCGTCATTCGTCGTGCCACCATCCATGCTGATATCCCCCCCATCGGAGGTTTCAATATGGGTATCTATACAATTGGTTCTACCAGATAGGCTGCTTGGTGAGCTTCTTCCCCCGCGACTGCCACCTCCTTTTTTCTTTAAAAGCTCCTTTGAATCACAGTCTCCTTCAGAATGGGAACCATTTTTCGGTTTTCTCACTTGAGACACTTCCCTAAAGAACCGTGCAAATTCGATTACATTATGGAGTCGATTCTTTCTCCATTTGATTCTTCTTCCCGTCCTCATGACATTACTTTTACATAAGCGTTCGACGGAGTAGTGCTGGTGCATGCGTTTTCTATGAGTTAACGAGTTGTCTGTGTTTATGTGTCTTGGTATCATCTGTAGAGTTGTTTGAAGTGAGCTGACGGATCTTCCTTCTCTCCACGAAAGGGTGGGGTACTCATATGGATGAGGATGAATTCGTTCCACTGATCGACACACCATTTCGCTTCCAACTTTTTCAAATTGGTCCAGCTCTATTACCTTCTGTCCGTGAAACAAGAGCAATTCTTTGATTTCCTTTAAACAGTGATTGTTACTAACCAAAGTAAGATTTTTTTTTTTTTTTTTTTTTTTAATTTTGTCGTTTGTTTTTTCTGCATCCTTCCGTGCATACATCTCTCTACGTATGTTGTTTATTATGGATGTATATACTTTGTTCCTTTTGATCTTCTTGATTATGCTAGCTGCGTCTCTTCCTGTGCGTCTGGTTCTACTTGCACTAAAACATGTGCTTGGGAATGCATATTTGTACATGGACCCTCCCTCAGCGGTGTGATAAGCAATTTTATTTTTTCTCTTCGACTGCCTTGCTCCTTCTTTTTCGGTGTGCAGCTCTGATTCTTCCTCGTCTCCTAATAAGTAATTGCATTGGGGGGGTTCCCCTTCTAACGAAACAGTTTTTCTTACCTCCACATCATTACACACGTTCCCCCTTTCCTCCTTCTTCACAACTTCCCTTTGAACTTCATTCACTTTTTCACCTTGCGCAAGTTTTTCCTCGTCTTCTTTCACGCTGTCATGGTGACCTCCTCGCGCATCTCCTGGGGGGTTACAGATTTTTGCCGGTCCCACGTAGAAGGGAAGTTCACCTTTGGAAGTAACCTCAGCATGAACGTAGGGAAATGCGTCCTTCACCTGGTTATGTTCGTAGGTATTGTTCATCCCCTTCATTAATATCCTTTCCTTCTCTTCTGCATGCTCACTACAATTAGGCTCCTCGTTCTTATTTATGGTCCAAATGATCTCCTTCCAATTGGAGCATGCCTCCTCTTTCAATTTGGATGATAGAGCCACCTCACCAGTAGGGCTCAGTCTTCCTTCGGTGTAACCATAAGGTGTAATATTCTCCCTCCGAGGGTGACTTAACATTTCGGGGATGTACACACAATTATTGTGTAAGTAGGATTGGTAGGTAGCGACAGTGGTTACGCCTCGACCACTGTACGTGTAGCTAGTTGAGCCATTGCCCGATGTGTGATCAGATGTGCAACCATAGGAATGGGTACTGACGTTGTAAGAGGCAGTTCCATTACCATTACCAGTCGTGGTACCTCTGGCTATGCCACTACTCCCGTTGTCGTCTTCATCACCCTTCTTCACGTCTTCTCCCTTGGAACGATTATCCTGTGGTCCTCCTTCGCCCTCTGCATCACTCACGCTATTTTTGTTGTGTGTATCGTTTTGGCATTCGCCTTCTCCCTTAGGATGGAGACCTTCCGCAAGGAACTCACCCGTTAAAGGGATCATTCGGTTCTGCGCAGGGGGTGGCGGGGGGGGCACAACTGGGGGGTGTCTTGCACCTTGGTTGGAGCGTGGAAACATAGCCGCTTCATTCACTTCATTCACTTCATTCACTTCATTCGCTTCATTCGTTTGGACAGTTTTGGGCGTTTGGTTCGCTCGCATCGGTTCCATCGCCACGATAATTTTTTTTTTTTCTTTCGCTTCGTTTGCTTCTCCATGAGGTGAGCTGCCAAACCCATGCTCACACCAACTTGGAGCTGCGAAATGAAGGGAGGTGCAAATTTTTTGCAGCGTGTGGAGTGGGCCTCACTGAATTTTTTTACTGCGTTTTTGAGTTGTGCCTGTCTGCCCGTGATGCCTATCTCGAGATCCTGCTGGGGGGAAAGGGTGACGAACTCCTTCTACGTATGCCACTGCGACTGCCTCTTCCGCTACGTACGCCTCTTCCGCTATGTATGCCTCTTCCGCTATGTATGCCACTGCCGCTATGTATGGCTCTGCCCCCCTCTGCAGTTGCGTCTAGGAGCATACATACCTACATACAGAACTGAACCCGTCGTACACGTCTATGGAATTACTTCAAACGAGCCACTTGGCTCTCGTCTACATCAAAACCATTCTTGTGTAATGCAAATTATGTTTTAACACCCCCCCCTTCCCCCTTCCCCCCCTACAATGCCATTAACATGTAGTGGCGTAATCCTGATTAGTTATGCCTACGTGGATGCTACTGTGCACCTCTGCATGTGTGACCATTTGCTCCATCTCCGACATATGCTCCAGAGGTGATGCATCCGCTTCGCCGATGAGGCGGGTACTGGGCCCGGAACTCAAGGCGCTACTGGTACGACAACTGAATGCGTTGGTAGGCCCCGAACTGCCTGCACTGCCTGCACTACCGGGACTGCCCACACGGTCACAGCTGACATGGTCACTGGTAGAACAGTCAATGCTAACAGGATCAATGCTAACAGGATCAATGCTAACAGGATCAATGCTAACAGGATCAATGCTAACAGGATCAATGCTAACGGGATCAATGCTAACAGGATCAATGCTAACAGGATCAATGCTAACAGGATCAATGCTAACGGGATCAATGCTAACAGGATCAATGCTAACAGGATCAATGCTAACAGGATCAATGCTAACAGGATCAATGCTAACAGGATCAATGCTAACAGGATCAATGCTAACAGGATCAATGCTAACAGGATCAATGCTAACAGGATCACTGTTAACACCCATCGAGAGAAGAAACTTACGAATAGGGACCCTCCGTGTGGTAGGGTTCTCGGGTCTCCTCCCTACATAGCGTGCCGCAAATTCTTCCATCAACATGGACGAGCTTCTTATGTACATCCTATGTTCCCTCAAGTTAACTCCCACAGGATTGTAACTCAAAGAATGGTTCTTGTGTGAGCAGCAAATGAAGCAAAATTGGTATCCGTTATTTAAGTTGTTACATGTGTTTCGATAATTTCCTTGAGACACTACACTGCTCATTCTAATGTTAGATCCAAATTCCAGAGAAATTTTCACAGCATATTCAAAGACACCCAGTGCGTACATATAATGATACAACTCGCTTACCTTCATGAATCGTACCTTACCATAATCTAGTCCTTCACGCATTAGAAGTGATGTTGTCTTCGCTGCATCCTTGTAATGCAGTTCGCGAATTTCTTTTAAAATTAATTTCCTACCGATATCACCCAAAGGTCTATTAAAATTGGCAGACCATATTTTATTAACATTGTAATATACATTGTCGCATTTCCGAATGAATTTTCTCTCTTCTGAGTTACCTACTGGTTCCTCCATCATCTTTTCTGGCTCTTCGTTCCTGATCCGTTCCGTTTTCTTGTGCGACGAATCGATCTGATATTCCTCCCTGGAGCCGGTTCGGTCTGCGTGGTCATCGCGCCGACTATCACCCGTTCGTTCATTTTCTTCGAACTGTTGCCTATGTGCATTTGCATGCGCTTGTGCGTGTCCTTGTGCCTGTCCTTGTGCTTGTGCCCGTCCTTGTTGCGGTTGTTGTTCCTCCTCTTCTCCCTCGTCGTCCTCCTCCATTGTCTTCCCCTTCAGGAAGTCTACATAATCGGTGAAGGAATTACCGTCATGGTGAATGTCGCATGAACACCACATCATCTCTCTGCCTTCATTCACAATTGTCTTTAACCCCTCCCTTCTACCCACGTTCTGGTTATTAAGTAAGTCAATCAACGAGTAAGCACAGAAGGGTGTCTCCTTAATCCTACGTGATTCCACCTCCAAGTCGAAAGAAATACCTCCCTTTTTTACAATTCCCCCAAAGACTTTATTTTTTTTTTTTACCCTTGATTTTCTGGATCGTTTTTTTGTTGCTTTTCTTTCGATGGGAGTGTTGCCATTATTACTACTTTCGCATGCTCTATTATCTCCATACATTACGTTTCCACTGTGAGGGATCTCATCCTTCATGAGTTCGGTTTCTGTGTTCTCTCCATGTGTGCTATTCATCAGTAACATTTGTTCGTTTGGACGTGCTCTGTCTTCCAGTGGAGCGTGTATCTTCCCACCAGCGCTGTTAATCGGCTTGAAACAGTTATGGTTGACAGAGCGGTCGACAGAGCGATGGACAGAACGGTTGACAGAAGGGTCGACGGAACGGATGATACTCATCCTCGTGATGGCCGCTCCTGGGGTGACAATGCGAAGTTGGAACATGTGGACCAGACGAGGGGGGCAATTTCGGCGGCAACGAATGGAGTGTGTAGAGATCCATGGTACACCAATGCGAGGTGTACGGATAGGACCAGTACGAACAGGCAGTTTAACGATATGCGCTCTGAGGCTCAGCGGAAGAATCGTGTGCCTCTTTGCAATGGCCGCTTTGATCATGTGGGGAGTATCCGCGTGGAAATTGCTTATAGCATTGTTTACGTGGACGCTATTTTTTATCGGTGACTTCTTCGATGAAACACCACCGGCGGGGTAGGCACTCCTGACACTACAACTGGTCTGTAGAAAGTAGTTGTACTTGTTGGGATTATCGTTGAAGTTAATGTAATCGGTGTTGTACACCATATCACCTGCACACCCTATGTTCCTCATTCCTTTCGTGTCACCTGCACCGCTGTTTCCACTTAACTTCATTGCCATCAATTTCAGCAGATTCCCACGTATATTGTCGACACAAGAACCTCCTTGCATGGTCATATTCCCCCCAGAGAAACCACTCCCTGTGATAATCTCCTCATTTAGTACACTTGTCGTTGTACTGCTCCTACTATCCTTTCCATAATCTCCTGTAGACACATGGGCATATCCCCTTGTCTTTATCATATTCACCTTGGTGGAGTAATTCCTACTGCAAATTTCTTCATCACTGTTATTATACTCTCCCTTGAGATGTACATAATTATTTTCCCCTCTAACGGATTCATGGGTATAACCATATGATGCATCATCTGTTCTTCCATCCACCATTGCGTCGTTCACACCATTATAGTAACTACTGGATTGATTGAACGTTAGGAAATCGTATGGGTAGGTGCTCATCTGATTAGTGCTTACATTGGGGGGGTACAACCCATTTGATGCATCTATCTGCATGGAACACGGATCTTTGAACCCATTAATTATCCTAGAACGGTTAGAACCCATGTATATATGTTCATCTCCAAGGTAAGTTGCACCATTTGGAGAGCCTTTATTCGAAGGGGACATGACTACCATATCGACACCCCCGTAGACGTTAACACATTTGGTCGATGCATCAACAAACCCATTCGATCCTTTGAAGGAGTTATTTTCTACCATGGTTATCAGTGGATGAGCACCCACATGATGGTTTGCACTTGCAGGAATATCGTTATGGATTAGTCGTGGCATAAGCATTGAGGAGTGATTTCTCTCCATTCCTTCCACATTCATGTCCATTGTATAGGCACTACATGTGTTGTTTCGTGAGAATGGGTCTTGATTCTGCAAACCGGTTGTAGAACCTTCCGTTAGAGAGTTTCCTACAGGACTAACATCATGGAGACTCACACCCATAGATACACTTCTGTTTCCTGATACTTCACAACCATTGGAGCTAGAAGACGACACGCGCTTCCTTCCCTTGTAATTATCTTCGAATGAATCCACAGCTACACTGTTCAGGCTAAAATGGGACACATTGTCCTGGTTAAATATATCTTGTCGATGTAGCAAATGGTTTTCCATTGGATTATTTTCACAAGTAGATATTACATCACTTTGATAACTATATGGGTAGGTGTTATGTGCAGAGGGTAGTTCATCTTCTTCCTCTTTTACTTCCCGAAACGAGTAATCACCATTAATGTTGTTCGTGTCTCCATGATCGAAACGATTGTACTGCTGAGGTTGGGTAGCTGATCCAGGGGGATTGATCATTTGATTGTTTTTCTGACAATTCGACAAGTTGTTATAGATGTTATTTTGTGAATACAAAGTAGGATACGGATCATTACCATTATATGATGGGTTCTGCATGGGTTCTGTCCCCTCCGAATATTCCTCCTTAGGGGCGCTCGCACACATGGTTATTGGAAAATACATTTCTCCACTTGATGGTTCCGCTTTGTTCACTCCATGAGGAAGATTCCTACTATGTGCTCTCCCTCCAAGATTTACATGATCGAATATTGCCACCTCACTGCACTCCTCCCCTACAATTGGTTCTGCTTTTACGCAGGCATTAATACATTGTATACTGTTGGTGAAGGAGCGATCTAAACCCAAGTGGGAAGAGTCACTCTTATATACCTCCCCATGTAACGTATCCATCTGCTTAGCCAAGGAGGATAAATCACCACCCGAAAAGGTGGAACACAAATCGGAAATCCCCTTAGTAGACTTACAAATGTAATTAGGTAATGTGTCTTTGTTTGTAATGGAGTAGATCTCCTGACATTCCCCTGTGGAATATTCTCCATAAGTTTTTTCCTCTTCGGGGGGAACCCCTTCCTGATTAAATCGTCTACAAATTTGTGTCGTATGAACTGAAAAATCGGGAGAGATTTCTTCTTCACCATTCGGGCAAGCTATATTAAAAGAGGTATTGTTCACTGTGCTCAGTGCATCTGTCTTCCTACGGATAGAAAAGATGCGTTCACTCGTTACACCGTAGGGAGATCGCTCTCCTATTACAGATAATCCATCGATGCGTACAGTGCTTGAGTTATCTGCTCTCCTGACTTCACTCCATCTGAACGGTGCAAAGTTATTCATTCTTTTATCATTCCAGTTTGTTGTCTGTGTGTTCAGCCCAGTTGAAACGCTACCCACACTGGCGTCGCTCACTGGGCCTGATGATACATAAAAACTTTTCTCCCCCGTACCATCATCCCCCTTGTTGTTTTCACCGTAGTAGAAATATAGTCCATCTGTGCAACTTCGATTGACACTCTTGTTTGAATGGTTATTTTCATTCTGATTATGTATTCCCTCTCCATCGAATTGCGCATTGTAGAAAAGGCTCCCTTCGATGGGAGGTCGATAACTGTCTGAATAACTCTGGTGGAATACACCTCCATTCACTGTGCTGTACCTTATTTGGGAATTCTGCTTGGTCAGATGATCCGTGTTTAAAATCGCCTGACTGTTCAGGTAGAATTCCCTTTTGGCATCTTCTCTTCCGCGGGTGAAGTTTCCTTGGTGGGGGTAGACATCGTGGTCGCTGATGGTTTGTTGTGGAGGGGTGCACCCGTCAGAAGCACACTCGTCAGAAGAACACCCATTGGGAACGCATTCGTTCTGCAGAATGTCGCTACTCAAAACTTCATTCTGCAAAATATCGCTGCTTTGAAGTGCCCTTTTTAAAATGTGATCCATCATGAGGTTCTCCGGTTTGTCTCCACTGAAGTTCGCCCCACTGGAGTTCACCTCATAGGAGTCTACTCTACCTGCATTTCTCAAAAGGGATGAAAATATTCCTCCATGAATGCCACCATAATTAGGTTTCCCATTTTTCTTCAGATAATTCATCTGAGAGTTATATCGAATACCGGGTTCATTCCTTTGGTCATTTGGGATCATATGCATGTATGGAACATGAGAGGAGATCTGTTCTATCTGCAGATTTGTCGCACCATCGTCGTTGTGTGTACCTTCCATGGTGGTTTCTTCATAGAGCTGACTCACTTTGGTGTCCATATCATTGAGGTACTCGAACTGATTTATCGGTGTGGTGTAGGAGTTTTCCTTGTCGAAACAAACGTTCGTGTTTTCATATTGGTTGAAGGTGAATTGTGTCGGATTACAATCTGGTGTGTCTTCATCTCCATTTAAATAAAAGGGCATGATATTTTCCACGACTGTGTCACTTGCTTTTGGAAGTATGTGAGTGTCCTCCTTCAGGTGATCAACGTAATCAGTTGGTTGCAGTGCACTTTGGGTATTCACCCCTTGCGCCATTTGGTTCTTCATCACCACAACGCTGTGTCCACCTGTTCCACCTGTTCCACCTGTCCCACCTGTCCCACCTGTCCCACCTGTTCCATCTGTGCCTTCATATCTGTGTTGATTGGGAGTTCCATTCGTCATGAGCAATTGATTCATGTTGTTAGTTGTCTCGCTTCCGTGCAGGTGGGTAGACATAACCCCCTCTCCCACGGATATCACCATTCTCATCAGCTTTGGCCACAAAAAGGAGAACCTCCCCCCGACAACATAGCCACCTCTTCAACCGTATTGGCTATCTCAAAAAAAAAAAAAAAAAAAAAAAAAAAAATGAACGGAGGAATTACAATATGTAAAAATGTCGCACTATTATTGATTCAATTAGGATGGTGAGTGGGTGAGCAAGTGGAGGCACGTTCGGATGTAGAATAATTCATTTGTTTTAAAAAAAATTTTCGATCATGTAATTACGTAAGAATAAGTATTCCTGATGAATGGTGAATGGAATTGATTTTTTTCCCCTTCACTAACTGGACGGATCAACACGTGCTCAAGTACTTCATCAGAATGGAGAAGACGAAAAAGGAGAAAGAGAGGGAAAGTTTGTGTGTGGTTGCGTGTGCAAGGATATTGGTGCAAGGATATGGATGCAAGCCTCTCCGCTCGCCGACTCCCTGAGGAAGGCAAAAGAAAATCTACGAATGGAAAGATATGCATGCTACAGGGTGAATAACTCCTTTGCGCAATGAACTCCTCCATGTGCCCCTCCCCCCCCTTGAGGGTGAACCCACCGAAGGAGCAGTCGTCGCGACAAATCACAACAGATCGTGTAATGTCGTTGATGATGTCGTAAGTACACGGGAGGATGAATTAAAGAAGCAAGGAAGACAAAAATAGAAACGGTGATGGTGGACAGAGACAATGTTTTTTTTTTTTTTTTTTTTTTTTTTCAAATCGAATGGATGCACTGAACTATCGACCTGGTCATATACACAATGAATGTTGTGTATGTGTACTTGTGTCGGGAGGGAAACCGAAGACCAGGTGGTGCACAACTGCATGCACATTTTTGGAGAGTCCCTCAAATTTATCAATCGTAAACGTGTCTATGTGCTTATGTCTTTTCCCCTTAATGGATGTATACCACTGGGGAGAAATAACAGGATGGAAAAAAAAAAAAAAAAAAAAAAAAAAAAAAAGATGCTGATGACGAAGAAGAAACTACAACTGAGATAACAAAATGGAGTCAAATCAGGAGAAAAAAAAAAAAAAAAAAAAAAAAAAAAAAAAAATTATTCATATATACAGTTGTCATGAGGTGGAGGGATCGAAGTAAAGCGTTCATTTGAAGTTCCAAACCTCTAGGGTGTAGATGCAGGGATACATGGTGATTTGTATACACAGAGGCGGCCATGAAAAAAGGTGAGAAGCAATAAATAACATTTTCCCATCACACCAAGTAGGCACGTTGTTGATGGAGTAAGCCCACAGATGAGGACATCTATTGGTTAGGATGGCTAGCTAGTCTTCCTAATGGGGAGGAATGAACGCCACATGTACACCTGTTCTGTGGTGTAGAAATGGCCATGCAAAAGGAATGGCCATGCAAAAGGAATGACCATGTAAGGGGGTGACTACACAAAGGGTTTGATACTCATGTGTGCTTTCTTTGTGAAGATTCAAACATACAGGTTCACCCGTGTGAGCGGGATACAAATGCGATAGGAGAGGAAAACGGACTTAAAAAGAAGTCATCGTTACAAAAGGTAGGCAACTGCTTTGAGCGATGCTGCGTCAATCATCTTAAGGGGAATGAACAGAAGGTAAAAAGGAGGGGAAGACATCTCACATGCAGTTAGTAAAAACAAGGCTTGATGATGGAGGGAGAAGGGGAAAGCGTGATGTGTTAAAGCATAGGGCAGGAGTAAAGTGGTTCTTTACATGAACTTGGCCCGTTTCGCATGGTTTACATTATCATTCGTTTCACGCTCGCTTCGTGTTCACTGCACTTTGGAGAAACCACGCGGATAGACATTCGCCGTTTTCTCATACATAGTCAAAGGGGTGTAAAATTAAAAGCGCGGAAGAATGAGTGATTATGAATCCAGAGAGATGTTGGAAAAGTTGAGTCGGGACACATACATGGTAAAAGGAATTTGTGTAGAAATAACTCCAAGGACTGAAAATAAATTAGTCCCTGGTGAAACATCATCGTACACAATGTATCCTCCTGAAGGTATGTACATTTAAACTAGGGGAGAATACGTACCTCTGTATTTTTTTTTTTTTTTTTTTTTTTTTTTTTTTTTTTTTTGGCGACGCGGAGAAAAATGCAAAATGGTCATGTATAAAGCATGGGGGGAGAAAAAAAACGAATACATGGAGCTCAAAGACTAGCACTTGTGCATGTGTACCCAGTGTAGAGTATCCACGCGCGTACGCAGGGGCACACGCGCCATATGTACGCAAAAATGAGAGAAAAAAAAAAAAAAAAAAAAAAAAAAAAAATATCATAAGGTGAGATACAGTTAAATGGCTAACCAGAGAAAAAATATTTTTTTTATACATAAATATATATATGTGTATTTTATTATTTTTATTATTTTTTTTAATTCTCCACTGTGTGTACTCTTCATTTTGTAGAGGGGGCTCTGCGCGGAAAGCACTATCGTGTGTACATAGGCAAGTAGAGGGGGGGGGGGGGGGAAATGGAATACGAGAAAGGAGCAAAGATTCGAGGAACGGTGTGCTCACTATATCTCGGCAAGCGAGCAAAGAAAAGGAGAAAAAAAAAAAAAAAAAAAAAAAAAAAAGTCCCATGTGAGGAAAATGAATTGATGGAAAAGTTCAACAACCTACACACGCAACAGCCTATGGAACTGCGGGGACCAAAGTAACGACCACAAATATATTGTATGAAGAGAAAAACGCGCCAAAAAGAGAGAAAAAAAAAAAAAAAAAAAAAAAAAAATACTCAATAGAAGAGACTATATAGCATTTTTTTCATTTTGCACAAATTCAAAAGTCTTAACTCCGATCGCAAATGCCGTCACTCGTACCATTGAAAGTGTATTCTTAAAATTTTCCATTTTTTTTTTTTTTTTTTTTTTTTTTTTTTTTTAATTTCCTCGCCAAAATGGAATGGCACTTCACCGATATGCAACAAAAAAAAAAAAAAAAAAAAAAAATCTGCACCATAGATTAATTTGTTCGCTTTTCCATTTTCTGTTTTGCCTTTTTCCGATAGTTTCATTTTTCTTGTTTAATCACTTCACCATTTGGTCCTTTTATTTTTTTCCTTCCTTTTTGTATTTTTTTTTTTTTTTTTTTTTTTTTTTTTTGGGTGGGTGGGGGAGCTCCTTTTTCGATGGATTAATGAGGCGCTTTTCTTGAGTTGTATACACTGTGTAACGGTTGTCGGTTCGTTTAGCAGATCGGTTAGCACTTTGGTTGGAAATTCAATGGCCGCTTCTTTCGTCGCTCCTTTCGTCGCTCCTTTCGTCGCTCCTTTCGTCACTCCTTTCGCCGTTTCCACCTTTCTGATTATCAACTCCCTACTTCCTTTAGGACCAATCGAGGGATTGTTTTTTCTCGCGCCCGCCCTGTACTTAGGCAATTGAGGCATATTAATGCTACCATCTCTTCTGCGAATCGCGTGCATGTGCATGTGTATTGGGAGAGGAGCGGTTAGGGGATGCATTAACAATGTGGTTCACCGTGAGCATACACATAGATCGGCAACCCACTCAAGGAAGAAGAAAAAAAAAAAAAAAAAGGCAAACCGGTTATGTAATTTTTCAAATGAGGGACAACCCCCTTGTATTATTACAGCACACTAGATCGATTCTGTTTTTTTTTTTTTTTTTTTTTTTTTTTTGCTCCTCGAGCGAAATGCTGAACCGGAGTGGAAAGGCACAAATTAATTTGACCCTCCTCATCATCGGGAAATGAAGTGGAACCTCATGCACAGATTATCTACACATACAGGGGATACCCTCCTTTACCATTGTATGTAAAGTCGAATGAGCATTCTTTTTCCACTGAGGAAGTAAACTCATGGTTGCGGTTCTCCTAACAGTGGGATGCATTTGCGCGTGTGAACCTATGTCTATGCGGGGCAAGCGCAGTGTTACTTGCACATAGGCCCCCGCAAAATCGAACTTTCTTGGCCGATCCAGATGCCCCGACCCAGTTGGCCCGATCCAATTAGAGCCGAACACTCCCGTATGCACATGAGTATAGCGTTCACATATGTACACTTATCTGCATGCAACCTGTGTGAGTGCATTTTTTGCACATCCAGGAGAAGGTGAAATACGGGCATGTCGGTCCGCCCCGTAAATACACCACTCCGTTCTACCCCAGGTTAGTTGCTTTAATCGTTTCTTCATCTTATTATCTGCACATGATGCCATTCATTGATGCACAGGAAAAAAAAAAGAAAAAAAAAAAAAAAAAAAAAAAGAACCAGTCGAAAAGGGTCCCGCTCCACGGGTTCATGCTCATCCTAGTAACGAACATCATTGAAAACCCCACGTGGGGTGCCCTCGAAGATGGTGCACGCAGCGGAACACTTGTAACAGTGGCAACAGGGAAGGAGATCGCTAATGAACAAAATTGAGCAAATCAATATCTACGTTTCATCCCTCCCCCGCCCTGGACGAAGTTAAACCACGCTGATGAACTATCATCTTGGAGGGGTTTCTTTGAAGAGGACACCACCCATTTCTTCATCTTAAAGGAATTTTTTCTAAGTTGGCTCCCCTCTGTGCAAATATATATTTTTTTTTTTTAATCCACCTCGGGGGGTTGGCGATATTGAGTAGGTAAGATGAACTGGCGCGGAGGTCTCCAGAGGTGGATTAAAAAAAAAAAAAAAAAAAAAAAAAGGGGAAGGAAAAAAACCTACTTGAAGTGGCAACACAAAAGAGTGTCAACAGGCAACATGTGTGTAAAGGGCTGTCCCAAGAAATTGGGTGTAGGGGGGTATTTCTATCTAAGCCATTTTGTACATGTGTGTTCCTTACTTGGATACTTCACAAAGTTAAGTGAAGAAAAGGGAAAATACTGCTCTATTACCTTTTAGGTGATCCATTGGGACCATCCACAAAGAGGACTGCTGTCGTTTATACTCCGAAATGTGAACAACTGGGTGAGGGTTCCCCCTGAATGGCATGCAAAACTTCCTACGGTGCCTCAAAAAATAAATTGTTGTGAAAAAAAATAAAAAATAAAAATAAAAAATAAAATAAAATAAAATAATATTCTGGAACGTTGCTAGGTTAAGTGTGATTTTGCAGCATCATCCAGGGGGGATCTACAGTACTAAATATTGTGCACGTCGGTTTCTCTTCAAGTCAATTTTTTGAATCTCCAAGGGCTGAAAGGATATATGGCAGATTAGTATTGCGTTCATTTTTTTCTTTGTTTTTTTCCATCGCGGAAAGCTTTTGGAGATGCATTTTGCACACAAGGGGGGCGGGGATTTCATCCAAGTGCAGCGTTCAGCCAAATCGACCGCACCGAACGAGGAACCGCAACAAGTGAAAGGTAACATGTGAAACGTAACAAGTGAAAGGTAACATGTGAAATGCAACAAGTGAAACGCAACAAGTGAAACGCAACATGTGAAACGCAACATGTGAAACGCAACATGTGAAACGCAACAGATGAATCGATCAAACTGTATAATCTACTTTAAAGATCTCGGAGTGAGAACACCCCCTCCCCGATGGAGCTTCAAATCAGGGGGTGCCTGTTTCAAGGGCATCCTCCTCGGAGGGACCAACGCCCAAGGGAAGAGATCTGCAGCGACCCTGGGACAGTTAATTGACAGGAGGAAGAAAGAGGTAGACCTTTCCACTAATGAAGAAGTAATTCGGAGGTACAAGAGGGCCAACATAAAAAAAATACTCCAGGGGGTAACAAAACCTGGGGAGTTACAACAGGGTAATGGTAAACAGGATGGTGCCAGAGCGACGGAGCGCCATCCAAAGGAACAACCCCATATGCTGGAATCCTTGGTTGGGCATTCCAACATGGAAAAAAATGGTACCGTTCATGGAAAGGAGAAAACAGTACAGTTCTACACACCGATAAATAGGAAAGGCATGCTTGACGCAGGCACAAGAGGGTTACACAAGAGGGACGATAAACAAGTAGTACAGGATGAACAGGTCAAAGATACAGTGGATAAATTATTCAGCTCAAGAGAGAAAAAAAAAAACCTCATGAAGAGAATCATCTTTAACAGTTCTCACGATTATTTGGAGATTATTAACAAATATGAAGAGGAAAAAGGTAGGGAAGATGATAAGTTTTATAATTGCCTGAACAGTGCAGGTAAAAATGCAGATACATTTTTTAAAAAGGAGGAGGAAATTCAAGGTGATGGGAAGACACACACAGGTTTTGGTAGTACTTCTCCCATTGATGATGGCTATCTATTCGAGGTGGATAATGATATCACTAATGATACAAATGAGAAGTTTGGTTTACTCCCCCCCAACGGAAATTCTAAATTGAACGTTTCCATTTTTTCGGAGGTAGGTAAAAAAGACATCCTGGAGTCGTGTAAAAGGAGAAAGAATATGCAAAGTGAAATCAACAAGAATAGTGATGCGAAGAATATTTTTAATAAGGATATTTATTTTTGGTTGAAACGGAAGGTGCATAGGTCTGTCGGGTGGGAGCTTACCGCGGAGAGTTTGAACAAAGGCGAGGAGGTTATCGACGTGACGGAGCTTACATGCGCCGGGGAGCATTCCCTAGTGGGGAGATCCCCCTCGGAGGTGCGCGAAGAGGCTACTTCCAACGTAGACAACAACGTTAACAAATGTGTGAATGGAGAGGCGCACCTCAGCATGGATCACATAATCTCCGAGGAGGGGCCTGCGCCAAACTTGATGGAACCTCCCCAGGGGAAGGACCCCCCCAGGGGAACGTATCTTCAGAGGCGAGCGGCACCTCTCCACTTTTTGAAAAGGCTTAGCGGGAAAGGGGGGGATAATCCCCACAAGGAGGGGAATAATCAGGAAGAAAGTCAACAGATTAACATGGAGTTTACCCGGGAGGATGTACCCCGAGATGGATACCAAGGCATTGTTGATAACAGTACGAACGTGTTCAAGCAGTTAAGGGATAACTACCATCTATTCAAGGAAAGGAACCTGTCGCCGAACCTATTGGAGAGTTGTGAAAAGTACGTAAGCTACTACTATGGAATCGAGAAGGAGGAAAAAATAAAGGAACTGCGTAGATACCTGGACTTGAATTTCTACGACATGATAAAGGAAGGACAATATAACATGGATGATTACAACAATCTTTTAAAAAGTAAAATACTCTTTAACAAGGAAGAAGAAGCATTTCGCACTTTTAATCTGTTCAAGCAACATGACCTAAAAATAAATGTCGAGACATACAACTGCTTGATGTATGCATCTGTTGTCCACAAAAATGCAAAGTTGGGTAGACTAATTTACCTCCAAATGGTAAAAGACGCTATAAGTCCAGACAAACATACTTACTGTATTTTAATCAAGGCACATATATTGGACAACGATATTAAAAGTGCCTTCCACCTGTACAGGAAAATGATAAAAGAAGATATAGAAGTAGACCTACCCATTTATTCTACCCTCATTGATGGATTGATAAAACACAAACTCTATGAAAGGGCTGAATCATTTTTTAATTACATTATTAATTACAGAAATGTTACCCCTGATGAGGTTCTATACACCATCATGATTAAGAAGTGTGCATACAGAGCAGAGGCAGAGAAGTGTTTGAATTTTTACGACACCATGGTTAGTAACCATATGAAGGTTACCGACATAACTCTCATTGAGATTATCCACTGTCTTTCGAAGAGGAGAGATTACTTCTCACAAGTCTTTCACTTTCATAATATTTACATGGCGAACGAAATGAATGTTAACCATCGGCTGGTGTTATACTTAATTATCGCTTGCTCCACGACAGGGAATGTAAAGAGGCTCAAGGAAGTTTTGAAGAGTGCAAACAAAAACCGCGTTAGGATCACGGAGGAGATGTGTTGCTACATCATACGTACCTTTGCGAATAATTGCCGCAGGGAGGGCATCACGCTCAGCGATCGTCACAACAATATCCGGTACGCCTGGGCGGTGGTCCACGAACTGGTTCGTAGGGCAAGGGCGTCCAACCCGACAACCAACCCGACAACCAACCCGACAACCAACCCGACAACCAACCCGACAACCAACCCGACAACCAACCCGACAACCAACCCGACAACCAACCCGACAACCAACCCGACAACCAACCCGACAACCAACCCGACAACCAACCCGACAATGAATGAGATGGTCAATGGAATAGACGCGGGGGACAGTAGCCCAAACGAAGTTAGTACCACTACTGGTGGAGAAGGCAAACTACCCAGAGTTAACACCTCTAATGGTGAAGAAGTGACTCCCCTCCCTGGTGGAACAAAAATATTGAATAGCATCGTGCAGTTGTACATACACTGTGACTACCATGACTATGCCATCAGCATGCTAAAATACTACACTCACTTTGAGTGCCTCCCTGATGTATACACCTTCGGATTGCTATACAATTTGCTCTTCTACAAAATGGAAGACTACGGGCGGGTTCTTTGTCTGTACGATTACATGGTGAATCAAACGGAAGTGAAGGCAGATGAAAAGACTCTGAATCTGGTTCTACGTGCAGCCATCAAAACCAAATCCTCAAAAAGTACACTCTATGTCCTACGACAGATGTACACAGCTAAGGTGTATCCAACGGCGAAAACCATAAAGGAGTTGTTCCATGTGGGTCGACACATAACAGATATACAGGTACTTATTAACAACATGATAAAGCAACAGAAGCGGGACATCTACGAGGAAAATGTAAAGGACAGCCAACTAATTCAGCTGAACATTGATGAATATGAATTGAATTTGTTCCGAGAGGGGAAGACATTCAAAACAAAATCTCAGTTGGATCAAGTGCGAGAACAATTCTTTAGGAGGAAGGAGCGCATCGAGAAAGAGAAACGCATGTCCAAAGGTAAAAAATCCTCTGACTGGTTGCCCTACGGTCAGTACCTTCAGCGTAAGCGCAAGGGAGGTGAGGCCTACGCACAGCGGGTGGATCGCCCAAAGCCCCTACCCTTTTGATTGGGTTGACAGTGTGGTCTGCTTATCCTTTGATCATTTATAAAATTTTTCACGGATTTATCATCCTTTATTACGTATACCATTACGAACTTCACGACGAAACTTTTCTCCACATTACGGAAAAACTCCGCACTCGATAACGCTTACTCGAAGTCCTTAGCTAGTGGGTTACCCCTACTGGGGGAGCCAAAGTCGAAACAACAGGAGAGGCGTCTTCAAAAAAGGGGAATCACTTCGCTCCAAGGGAAGTGTGTGTTTGGACAAATGGGTTTAGTTGGCAGTAGGTGCAAGATGGACCGGAAATGGCACCACAGGGATATCCCCAACGGGGGGGGGGAAATGTACAAAAAAAAAAAGAAAAATTAAAAAAAAAAAAAAAAAATTAATTACAAAATAGCTAGCTGCATGAACCGTTCAGGTGAAAAAGAAAAAAAAAAAAAAAGAAAAACCATAACGTAACCTCTACATGTTCTGTAGCGTCCATTCTTCTTATTTTTTTTTTTCTCCTTTTTTACTTTAACAAGAGTAAGTTACACTAAACTTTGCATAGGTAACTTGGCACAGCTAGCTCGAACCGATGTCGCTCATCAAATTATTGTCCACCAAATGGATTACGTAGGAGTTGGCAATGTTAACCAGGCCAATGACCAGGAACAACACATTGGCTAACAAGTCGCTTGTGTAGAAAAGGATGAAAACTTTTAGTAGGCACAGGACGACGTCCATGTAGAGGAGTTTCCTGTAAGGGGGAGAGGGGAGGAAAGGAGAAGCGGTTATGGAGGGGATTGGCCAGGGGAAGTTGACAGGAGGGTGAGACAACCCACAAGGCGATATTCCTACCAGACGAAGAACACGAGGGTGAATCTCACGTGTTCGTAGACGCTGTGCGCGGAGAGGAATTTCTGCAAAAAGGGGGGAGAAGGAAACAGGAAGAAATGGTAGCATAGGTTGGTCATTTCTCATGTGCATGCAACTATATGTGTGTTCGTGTAGGGAGGGAGCCCCCCGCCCCCGTAACTGCGCCCACATTAGGGATCCCAGAACGATCACCCACGGGCGATACATGGGCGATACATGGTCGATACATGGGCGATACATGGGCGATACATGGTCGATACATGGGCGATACATGGGCGATGCACACACAGGTTGCCACATTTTCTCCACTTACACTTTTTATTATATTCAAAATATGGTAGTGGGAGAGGAAGGAAGACATATCAGCGATGATTTGGACATGTGATGGACGGAGAGCTTTTTCGCATTCCTCCTTTGTGTGTTTTAATTTTCGATTAGCCTGATCATGTCTGTCTGTGTGTTTCGCTCTGTTTATCTTTTCCCTTCCCCTGTTTATCTGAACGCCATTTATGTTTACACGATTCGGTGGAGGCCTCCATACGCGTAGCATCGCCCGCTTCGTGTCGTCCGAATCGGAGTCTCTCAACACCTTTAGCAGCTCTTTGTTCTCCTTGAAGGAGACACCCTGGTGGTAGGCGAAGCTCCAACTGTTATAACTGATATATTTATTAAAAAAAATCTTCGGTTGTGTGTTCACCACTTGGTTACTCCCCCTCATGGAGATCATCCCTCTGAGGATTCCTATTAATTTGGTGAAAAAAAAAATGTAGTGTATATGATTAGGAGAGGAGGCACAAAAAGAGATTTGTTGTAAATACGCGGATAATGTGCGGATATTGTGCGGATAATGTGAGGATAATGTACGGACAACATGTTGGAACGGGTTAATAATGTCAGGGAGGATATCTCCAAATATGTGTCGCTTGGTGCGTCGTCTCTCACTTTTCATCCACCTGCGCAAGCGTGCGCACAAGAAGGAGAGGAGGCACTTCCAGAACAACGTGACCTTCCTATACGATCGAGACAAATTCTTCCTGTGTATGCTGAACAAGGCCCGCATCATCAAGATGGAAAATCTTATGAGGATGCCAAAGTGAACTAAATAATATGCATATATAAAGAGGCAAACAGAAAACAACTTGATACTATAATCGTACAC
Source organism: Plasmodium knowlesi strain H (assembly GCF_000006355.2). Taxonomy (NCBI): domain Eukaryota; phylum Apicomplexa; class Aconoidasida; order Haemosporida; family Plasmodiidae; genus Plasmodium; species Plasmodium knowlesi. The sequence continues at coordinate 2,313,254 of NC_011915.2, forward strand.
ATGGAAGAGAAAAAGAAGATCACAGAATATATTTAACTGATTGATAAATCCAGAGGTTATTAGAAAGACATCGTATCGGTAGTTGTCTATTGTGTAGTTGTTGTTTTCGTATTGAATGTACTTCATGAGCTCTGCGTTGATGCTCTCGTTAACATTTTTGAGTTGATCTATGTGATAAAACTTCTCCTCGTCCGCAGGGGGTGGTATCCTTTCGTTAACAGTTCGTCTTCTTCCCACTTCCATATCGCTTCCCTCCTGCTGTAGGTGTGCTTGTGCATGCGCTTGTGCGTGTGCTTGTGCGTGTGCTTGTGCGTGTCTTTGTTCGGGTTGTTGTTCCTCTTCTTCCTCCACAACGTAGTACTTCTCACTGGTGAATAATTTTTTTTTTTTCTTTTCCTTCGCTCTGCTTGTCTTGTCTTCTCGAGCAGGGGGCTTGGTTTTTTTTCTCGATCCCCTCTGGGGGGGGTCCTCCCCCTTTCCTATATCATTCACGATGGGTGCGTTGGTAACCCCCACAGTGCAGGTCGGGATGCCATCTCCCCCAGAGGATGGGCCCATAAAGCGCCCATAAAGCCTCTGACGAACTTCCCTTATGTTATACCGATTGACTAACTCATACTTTATGTTGTTACTTACAATGAGGTCGATGTAGAAGAAGAGAAAGATGTAGATATAAAGGATGAGGATTATTGTTTTGTTTAGTTCCGTCCTGGGGCTAGTCAGTACGAGGATGATGATGGTGATGTAAACCGAAAAAAAAAGGAACGTACTAAGCAGGTAGTACACACAAATTTTAATGAAGTGCTTTTTGTTAATGATATATGGAGAAGAGCAATGCCTTATCACGCTGTTATGTAGGCCCAGTTCAGTAATTTCTGCCTCCGTTAGGATCTGCGAAATTAGTGAGTTGCCGTCCATGGTTGTTGCGTGCGGTGGGAGGAGCAAAACTCAGTGGAGAAAAACAATGTAGAGGGAAAACCACTAGGGGGAAATAAAGAAAAAAACAAAAAAAAAAAAAAAAAAAAATCAAAAAATCAAGCAATAGCAAATGGAAAGGATCACTTTCGGAAAACAATCAACCATCAGTTGAGAACTGACACATCCCTTAGCTCGCAAGAACGAACAGTTTTGCTCTTCCTCGCTCATCACTTGGCATGCAAACAGAGGGAAAAAAAAAAAAAAAAAAAAAAAAAAAAAAACCTCCTTATGTGCCTACCCAAAGGAGGGACTGGTAAGAAAAGCATGTGACTCATGTTACAATGACTGCTAATTTAAGTAGGCAGACTGGATCCAAGTAGAAGAGCGCGCGAGAGAGCATCCATAGGAGCTTTTCCTGTGGAGAGAGAGCATTCAGTCTGGGAACTCCACCAAGCTGCGGTTCGTTATGTTGCCCTTAATTCGTGTTACATTAAATTAAAAAGAAAAAAAAAAAAAAAAAAAAAAAAAAAAGATTTGGTACTCTCAACTGGGTGATGCTTTTCCTTTCATGCGTAGGATACCAGTTGATGCTTCGCCAAGCTTGCACTGGGCGTATACCTCGCTTCATGTAGGTTTTTCCCCTGGTGAAGTGGAGCTCCACAAAAGATGAGGAAGTGGAACCTCCCGGTCGCGTGCATAATTGTGAGCGCATTGCGACCCATCCGTTCTCGTACACGTACATATAACAGTTTGGAAAATCGTAAAAAAAAAAAAAAAAAAAAAAAAAAAAAAAAAAGAATAGCTTATAATTTTTCCTTTTTCGAATTAAAAAGTGTAGTAACAAAGGCACATACGTAGGCACACCTACTCTCGTGGTAGATATACGCAAGTGTGAGAATCTGCGTTAAAACGTCGGGATGTGCCTCTTTTGGCGGGACACTGAAAACTCTCTTTCCCACCCGAGGTCGTGGCAAGCTTTCATTGGTACCGTAAAAAGAAATTATAAATGGTCATAAAACGTTTCTGTGCAGAGGAAGTATTGCAAGAGTCGCTTGGATGCATGGGTGCATGGGTACATGGGTGCAGGGGTGCATGGGTACATGGGTGCAGGGGTGCAGGAATGTAGGGATATGTAGGCACACGCAAAGCAGGGATGGAAGAGAAAATGCGCACGTACGTACGCACCATAATGTAGCTCTTGCCCCCCTTGAATGCAATAAATTATTTCAGCACAAGAGCAGGAAATTCCAGAGTTTATTTTCTCATTGAGGTTTTTTTTTTCTGAAAACACATTTTCGTTCGCAAGTTTGAATTGGCACACTTGCCTTACGCACTTTTGCTCGATCGGCTTTGCCAGCTCATCTTCACCCGTATAGTTCCACTGTGTAGTTCCATTACATAGTTTCACCTCGGAGTATCTGATGCCTTCCTCGCCTACCTTTGAGAGGCCTGTAACTTTTTCTAAGCGAAGGCATCCTCCCCTCACCTGAGTAGCGTACCTAGCGCATTCTACTTATTTCTTTTTCTTTTTCTTTTTCTTTTTCTTTCTTTCTTTTTTTTTTTTTTTTTTTATGTGTGTTCACACATACGTTTGTAATTTTTTTTCCCTTGACTCTGCTTCTGTGCCATTCATATAGCGCTTCCTCCAGTATGATTTACGTGTGTTTGACGCGCCCCATATGAGTGTTTTTACGGAATATCACACACAGGGATTTGCACGCGCGTAGTTCATTTTGCATGTGGGGTTGGGGAAGCAGAGGCTGAGTAGTATCGGCGAAGCGACATCTATAGGCGCGACTTATCCTCTTCGTAGTTCTTTCATAAGAACCTGGTGTAACGGCGTGGTGGGCGCTTGGTAAACTTGGTGTCGGGACGATGTTGGAGGCGGAACCACCCGAAGAGAAGAAGGGGGAAGAGCAATCGATTTCCAAGTACCTCCGAAGCCTTTACGGAAATGGCGTGGCGAACAAGAAGGAAGTGATGAAGCGCCTCAGGAGGCGTCTGTACAATGATTCCAGAGTAGAAGATATATACAGAAAGTTGAAGGAGATTCATGGGAATAGTGGTATATGCACAGAACAATGGAAGGAGGGTAGCTTCGCATTCAAGTGTTACAACTGTGAGGGAGATCCTACCTGTGCTATTTGCGCTAAATGTTTTTTCGGATCCAATCACAAGAATCATGTGTATAAATTAACACACACAAGTGGAGGATGCTGTGACTGTGGAGATACTTCATGGGATATAAAAGGAGCTTGCTTTGACCACCGAGGGATGGAAGAGCAACACTTAGTGGAGAAGTGCATACTGAAGGATGATATAAAGAACAGGATAAAGGACGATTTGGATAATCTCGTAGGATCATTATTTAAAGAAATAATATTCAAGGATGGACATTTTCTCTCTCTAGCGAATGCACAATATATAGAATATGCATTAGAATTTTTTAAAGATCTAGGTATAACGAGCTATTTGTTCAGACAGATTATTTGTAATGTGTTAACTGGAGCGAAGATTGACTACCTCATTAATCTCCATTACTCTTTTTATACAGCTGTGCAGAGAGTTTTGTATTCACTGTATTTATCACTCTTTGTGCATCCATATTTCAAACAAAGGTTTGCCTTCAAGTTAGCCAAGTATTACAGTCTCGTGGTTCGTGTTGTAGATAACAAATCCTACAACGATAATAATTGCTTAAATGGATTGACAGTACAGGTGTTGACTGTACCAGAAATTGCTTACACGTTAGTGGTAAATAATTTTTTGAATGACTTGATAAAACTCATTGAGGAGTTCTGTGTATATAATCCGACTACCAGGTGCATTATGTTAAAGAATTTACTACGCTCCGATATCGAGGTGATAATCCGAATATGTGTCGACATGAAGTATCTACTCTACCACAACGATGTGATTAAGATTCTGCTCTTTAACAAGTATATTATAAAGAAAATCCTTCATCTGCTGTCCTTGTTACATAGGATGAATTCCCAAATGAGATACACCAAGGCACACATTATTTATGAGGATCTTTCTAGCTCCTATGCAATCACCATTGAAAATTATCTCCTTCGTGTCTTCGAACCATTGGCTAATTTTTGCAAGAGAGAAGCCAACGCTAATTTTAGAAATCTCTTCCTACTATATCAGCTTACAATAGAGAGTATTTGCTCTTTGAATCTCTTTTCCTCCTCTGGGGATTCTTCCGCGGATATGCAGGGTGCTCGACCCAAACGGAAAATCAAACGGGACCATCCCTTCTTCAGGGTCAAGAGGTGCATTTTGTCTGGTTCCAATAGGGTTGGCCCGCAGAGCGATGCCCCAGACGAAGAGCACGCAGGTAGCGGTGCCAACGACACCACGAACAGTGCAACTAACGACCAAACGAATAACACAACGGAAGATGCAAAAAACGGTGGGACGAACAGCAAGACGCAAGAACAACCGCGAAGGCGAGTTAAGCATCTGCGTTCGATGCACTCGCCGCTTGTCCGGTTCTTCATAATGATTCTAAATTTCGATGTAGTGAAGAAGTGTATCGATGATGTGTATTGGTACAAGCACATCTACTTGAGAAGGTTGCGAAAAAAGGGGGAAAAAGGAGGCGTAACCTCATCTGGCGCATGCGCCAAAAGTGAAGCTGAGCGCGCCCACATCGTGCGTGCCTTCCTAAGAGATTTCTACTCGGTCGAGCAGACACCTCCAGAAACGCTCACGAAGAGAAAAGATATCCAAGAAAGGTATGAAGATGATGGGAATAAAATAAAAATGAAAATTTTCCACCGAAAGCCATTTCTAAATGATTTAGAGGAAGTGAAAAACGAAAAAACGAGAGGCTATCTCTCAGAGATGAAGGATCTGGAGGATAAATATTTTAAGTGGATCATTCAAACGATAGATTCGAAGGAGAAGGAAGAGGACAACAAAATTTTGTACAGAAAAAGTATTCAAGAAAAGATGGTCCACGTCAAATGCAAAAATGAACTAATCGAAAAAAAAATAAAAAAAAAAGATATAGAATTCAATGAATTTCTAGAAATAGATTTTAAGGAAAATAGGAGAGACATTTACTTGGACCCATTATATATCGACTTGTACATGAGAGATGTATTTGACTTTCTCAACCTTTTCAATTTAAAGCTTTTGAAGTACATTCTCTTTGTTAATGTGCACGTGCTTACGTTTATTTATGAAATAAAATATGGGTATTGGGTTCGAAACGGACCACAGATGGCCTTCCAGGTGAACGAATACGAAACTTCCTTCTTCTTCCAAAGCGACTTAATAGGAATCCAGTTTGCCATGATCATGATGAATATACTACCCTTATATGAAAAAGAGAGAGTTAAAATCGATAGGGGTATCCTATCCATGATGGAGAAATTGTTCTGTGAGTATATCGGTTACGACAAAAGTGTTATGAGCGACTCAGTGCATGGGTGTACCTCGGCGACGGATAGCACTGCCAAGGAAGAGGTTAAAGAAGAGTTTACCATGTCTAAGGAATCGTTCCTGTATGGTCATATAGAGAGAACAGTGGAGGAGGGAGAAAATATATCTGGTAGGGTGAGTGATGATATTACGCACAGTGATGAGTACCTGCGCGCAGAGGAACGGGATCTAATATATGGAAACAGGCAAGCAGAAGGAGGAGATAAAAAAGAAGAAGCCAATGAAGTGTGTGGAGATGACACAGAGCAATATAGCTACCGAGGGCAAAGCGATTTTACAAAAGTGGTGAGCGAAAGGAAGAAAATAGATTTCGATTCAATGTATACCTTCTTAGGGAGTTACGCGCTTCGACGTGAAGAGAGAGAGCTCCCCATAGAGAAGGACACGGATGGAAATAACCCATGCAACAGTACCCCGAAGAAACAGAAATGGAACGACTACCTGAAGCAGTTCATGCAGGAAAGGGTATGTAACCCATTTGTTATTCTGTACCAGTTAATTTTTAAAACATTTAGATTTAATCTAAACCTGATAAATGAGGAAGACATCTACATGGAGGTTCAAATACACCACATGAAAGTTGTGCAGCGAATTTTTGAAGACATATACTCAGGAAAACTGAACATAGACTCAAGAAAAATAAATTACATCTTCTTCTTTCAATTGTTTTACGATCTGTTGGTGAGGCTTTTCAACGAGCTGTACTACTTGGAGTTCAGTAATATCCCAAGGAAGACATCTCAAGAGAAATATAAAAAGAGAGGAAAGTACTACGTTAAGAAGATACTTATACAACTTTTGGCTTCGAAAGATTTTCAGTACTTTCAACTGGAGGATGAATTCCCTAAACAGTTTAGACACCATCCTAGTTTCTATGAACTCACACACAAGTATGGATACACGACTCACATGCCAAGGAGCAACGTCAACCTAATTAAACTGAACAAGAGCGCTTGGTTTCTGTATGATGCTTTTTGGCCCATTGCAAATTATAAGGATTTCCAATCGGCAAATGAAAAATGTATCAAAGAGGAGAAAGCTTCTTACATTGGTTGCTCTCGAGAAGAGGACAAGGAATATATGAATATCTCCTTCGTTAAGGTACAGAACCTGCTCTTCTACGCCTTCAAGCGTAGTTGCCTCGTCCCTATGCTCATCACAATTTTTGTGATCAACGAGGCTTTCCAGGCAAAGGCGGAGGCTTCTCGGGGCGATGAAGCTGACCACGGCGATGCTCATGGTGGTCTCCAGGAGGATACCCAGGGAGGCACCCACGGCGGTACCCATAGCGGTGCAGTGGACGGGTCGACCGAAGTTACGATTCCACAGCATAGCGAACCGACAGATGCGAACGCGACGGCGAATGTGCAGGCGAACGGTGCACCGAGTGGGGAGGAGAGCGAGGCGAATGCCCCAAATGACAACAACAACAGCAACCACCTAACTGATAATAACAATGATAATGATAATGACAATGAGAATGACCATGACAATGATAATGAGAATGATGATGACGATGAGGCGTTCCCCCCAGGGGCGTTCGTTCTGAACGAGGTCGACCTCTACAATTTGCTGAGCCAAGGGGGAGGCGATGCAACTGTGGAAGGCGAAAATCGTGAAGAGGAAGAAGAATCGCAAGGCGGAGCATCTCCAGGGGGAGAAGAAAGCGGTCTAACCAATGGCAATCCCCAGCAAAACGACCACAACACAACTACCAACAATACTTCGGTCAATGCAAGCAACACCCCGAACACCCGCAGAAACAATAACACCTACATAATTGTAGATGATAACGGAGAGAATGAAACGCTTTTCGCAGAAATACTAATAAGTCGTAATCTGCACAACTCCATTAACATGGAAATAGTGAATGTTACAGACACTCACGTAGCAGAAGGGCAAACGAACAGAAATTACAGGCAATTTAATGCGGAAGGACTCTCCGAAATAATTAGCGATATTATAAGTGAGAACAACATTATCAATGATGTTATCGTAGAATCCATTCTTGAAAATAGATCTGGGTTAAGGTACCTGAACCAAGTAAGGGATCAAGAAGGAAGAAATATAGATGATAACATTTCCGTGGAGGATTACACATCGAGTGAAGAATTGAATATGAATCCCATAGAATCCTTCAACCCATTACGAATAAACTTGTCTAGGGGAAGAGAAGACACTGGTGGCAACGGGATTCCATCTCCACCTTCCTTTCCATCCACCCCCAGTAACAGTACTCTAAATAATACCATCGATATTTTTATTAAGATAATTAAATTGTTCAGCATTATAATGGATGCGACTCACCCCTTTAAGTACCTCACTGGATTTTACTACTCGAACTGCGAGTTGTTTGGTTGTGAAGATGATGATCAGTTGAGTGACATTTCAGAGAACCGGTCAACTGTTTCGTCAGCTATTTCGTCAGGTGTTTCGTCAGATGGATACAGAGATAACCATTTGGATGGTCATTCCATCCCCAGGTGGGAAGGTTACCCCCAGGAGGGTACTGGAGACGAGTCTGAGAAACCACTCCAGGGGAGAGGAAGGAACGATGTGAATGATAGCCATGCCACTGAAGGGGGGAATTCATCGAAGAATGACTATCCCTGTGATGGAGCTCACAAAGAAGTGAATACAAATGAGGAGAACTTCACAATAGTAGAAGGAAGAAAGGAGAAGGAAAAGAAAGATGCACCATATTGCCAGGTAGCCAAGAGAGTACATCCCAAAGGGGCCAGTCCTCACGATCAGATCCTTATCTTTGATGATATCCATGTGATTAAAAGGAAACGGAGAGGAAAGCGGAGCACAGATGAAGGCACTGCGTCGAGTGATATAGTCGGCGGTGCATATGGTGCACATGCTGCCCCCTCTCTAGGAACGGGGCCGAATTCACAACCGAAGGAGCGGAAGAAGAAAACGTACGCATTGAACAACGTAGCCCTGCATAGTCTGATGAGAACCATGAGTAACATAAATTCGAATGAAGACAAATGTTTTCAAAAAGTGAGGGACACCATAATTACCAGGATGAAGGATCTACTTTCCGAAAACTACGATTGTAAAAATGTTAGCATGAGCAATGAATTTATTCAGCTCGCAAAGAAGAGACAACAGGATCTACTAAAAATAATGCAGAATCAGCAACTCATGTTTAGTCAATTTTTGGAGGAAGAGTTGGACTCGGATGAGGATATCATCGGCGAGGCCAGTGGGGTGGCGGGCGGGGAGAAAAGCGAAGGAGCAGGCGAAGGAGCAGGCGAAGGGGCAGGCACTGATGGGACCACAGTTCTGGTCACTCCACACAAGGAAGAAGCAAGAGCCACCAAGAGAGATAAAAAAACAGACGACCCGGACGACATTGCCAACTGTGAATACGAAAGATCCAAAGAGAGAAATTGCATTTGTGTGCTCTGCAAAGAAGGAATGACCAGGAACAACCTTCTGGCATATATCTGTTTTGCCTCCCATTCAAACCTCTTAAAAAAAATTACAAAAAAAAACAAAGTTGCCTTTCCATGTAAACATGCAGCCATATATACCTGTGGCCATTTCATTCATATAACCTGTCTACACAACACAAAAATTTTTACATCCAGAAATTCTCAGTCACAAACACCCAGTCCAACTAAGTATGAGTTTACCTGTCCACTGTGTCGATCTATTGCCAACTGCTTTGTGGTTTACATTCCCAAGCGTTATGTCTCTGAAGGGGATAGTTATAGGATTTATGAGTGTAGCGAGCGTGAATTGCTTCTGGACCATTCGAATAGGAATTTGGCTGAACTTCTTAGAAGGACGAAGAGGGTGGAGGAAATCGGTGATGAGCAAGTCGAACCCAAACTCACGAAAACAGACGAACCAGAAACCACAAGCCGAAGCGAAACAACCCACGAACGTATAGTCAGTAGTACGGACGAACACGAAATGGATGACAACACAGAGGTTGCGTCGGATAGATCCTTCTCCTCATCGGCTTCTTCGAATGCATCCATCGACAGTGATATTCCGGAAGAGTTCCATTTCAAGTATATGCGTAAAGGAAAGAAGAATATCTCCAATGATAAGGGAAAATTCTTTACACAGGAGAAGAAAGAATTTGTGCCGAACAACTCCAGCCACAAGGTCACGTACAACCTGTACGATGAGAGTAAAGTGGAAGATATGTTTAATGTGCGTTTTAAAAAGTTGGTGAGTAAACGGGTTCTAAATGGGTTCTTGTCATATGAAAATTACGAGCTGAACAAGAAAATTATTTTGAGAGAGGTTTACCTAAATGAGGGGGGCATGTACGACGAGCTTTACCACAAGGGGGAGGATTCTCAGCGCTCCTCATCAGGCGGAAGCAATCCACATGAGGAAGGAACTCCTCCGGGAGAAGTAACCCCAACAGATCCCCCCTCAGGGGAAGTGATTCCACTGGGGACACGCGGAACCGAGTTGTACCTGCACAAAAACACACTGAACTATGAAAACAAGGAATTCACATTTTCCTACAAGAACTCCAACTTCTTTTACCGTTATAGAAATGGGTTTTTGGCCTCCTACGTTAGTGTACCCCTAAAGTATATAAGGCAGGTGGAGTTTTTGATGGTGAGGGATAATCAATTGGCTCAGACCTCTCCAGACGAATGCATGCAATTTTATTTCACCGCGCAGATTGAGAAGAGGGAGGAGGGGAAGAAGACAGTGGAAGATGAAAATAGCGAAGAGGTAGATGTTAAAGAGGAACCTGGGACGAAGGGAAACGCGGAGATCATCCTAAATTACCACTTGGATAAGAGTGTCTTAGATTTTATAAAAAATAATTTAAAAAACGAAGATTCCAACATTGATGAAGCCATTCAGAAGTACGAACTGCCGTCGAGTAATCATTGCTCTTCATCGAATGGACAGATAAACCGTTGGAAGGAGGAGATGTCAGGTGATCAGCATGAACGTCAGATGGAAAAAAGGCCAAAGATTGATTCGGAATCGACTTCTAAATTGGATGGTAAGTCGGTGCATGGTGCATTACCAGAGTATGTATCTTGCGTCGGTGCGCCCAGTAGTAGGGTAGACGTTGATGTTACCAACGAAGACGATAAAGAGGGCAACAATAAGAAGGGAGGCGATAATGGGGAGGCATACACCGGGGAAATTTCCTCCAGTGAAGCGAACGTTTCTTCCAATTTGGATGGGGACATTTCCAGAAGTGTTGATATCCCGATTGGTAAGGCACCTGAATCTGCACCGGAATCAAAGAGTGATGGAAGTAGCGCCGCCTTCTCGAAGGAAAGGACAAAGGAGAAGTGCCTAAAGAGGAGAAATGGGGGTGGGACGAGCAGAACGATACTCTCCGGGGGTAGAGAGGATCACACGCAAGGCATCAACAAGAACGGTCAAAACAACCACAAGAGGGATGACAACGTGGGAAGAAGCATCTGCAGAAATGGTGAAGACAGCGAAGAGGGAGAAAGGTACGAGCCATCCACAGGTGGAACAAAATTTCAGTATCGGTGCACAACAAAGTATTTTAAAAGGCACAACACTTATAGAAGGCAACTAAATGTTGGTAGAAGTTGGGATGGGATCATTAGTACGAACAAGAGATACTACTTGATGTATAAAGATACCCTACACAATCAGAAGCTTGAACCTTCTTTCGACATGAAAGCGTTAAGAATGTCTATGATTCAGTTAGGGCTCATTACGGAAACGTCTTGGAGAATCTTCCATCACAACAACGCTACGTTCTCCACTATACAGAATCATTCAAGGAATTATAAGAATCTAATCGACTTTGAGTATAACCACAAGAACCAGGATCACTATGAAGACATCGATATTGAAGAAGTGGGGGTGAAGGATGTGATGAGCATGTACGAGACTGTGGAACTTTACCCCGACTTCCTTCAAGATTGGAAATGTATCGAGTTTGTAAATAGGGAGGAAATTCGTCGGCTGAGAAGGGAAGATTTATTTTTCGTAAACCGAGGTTACTACGCAAGGTGTAAAAGGGAGCGTAGAAAAGGGGGCGAAGCGATCGATTTAGGAACAGGAGGTGGCATCTCATCAAAGGTTTTGGCCAACGCATTACTAAATGTCGTGTCTAACGTGGTAGGAGATGCTTCTCCGATTATAGGGCAGAGCGCGGTATCCCCAATTGAAGAGAAGAAGAAAAAAAGAAAAAGAAAATGCGATGCCCTGAATATAAAATTCTGGAGAAATATCAACACCGCTATAGACATGGACAAGCTGCACTGGATTCTCTACAATGAAATATTAGTTCATCTCTTTTATAAGAATATTAACTACGTGTCATGTAACAATCTAATCGAAACCCTCGTGCGTAACTTCTTCCTTCACAACCATGAATTGAATATTGTAAAGGAAAAAAAAATTAACAACCTATTCAACCTACAGCTGTGGAAAAATCTCTACAACGTTTCATTCGATTATGTGTATCCCTATCGATTCACCGATCATAATTACAAACGTTTTTTCAACAAGATAAAGAATGCACACTTTCTAAATAAGCTAGCCATGGTACCATTGTCCGTAGATGTCTTGCGATTATTCATGCATTTCTTCCTGAATCAGCTACTCCACACACAAGCCGACATTCAACAATTTATCTCCATTTCGCTTATCATTATCAGCTTCCAAGTTATGAATGAGGTGTTCATAAGAGAAATTTCAAAATCCTACGTTAGATATATTTTTTCATCATTTTCACCTGAACAAGTCAGGCAAAACTTTGAAAATATAGCCAAGTACATTTTTGTGAATTTGGAGGAAGGAACTTATCAGCCCATGAGGGGATTCAATAGAGCATATGGAGATAGAGGCGAGTCTATGTTGGATCACGAAAGTTGTGTTAACCCTCCACCTTGCATCAAGCGAAATGACGACGAGAGGGATGATGGAGAAAAGTTTGATGACGAGGGAAAGATACAGTACCAGCTGTTTCATACATTTATATTTGACTACTTCGTTGGGGAGAACATTGCGAAGGGCGTTGCGAATGCGCATGGAGAGGTTAAACCTCCTCAGAACGGATATCCACAAAATGATTCACAAAATGATTCACAAAATGATCCACCAAATGATCCACCAAATGTAAGAAGCTCCTGTGGTGGCATCCCAAAAAGGGGAAAAGAACGATCCGGTCGGGAAGGGGACAAATGGATGGACAACCTAAATCCCATGGAGCTATTCCAGGGTGTGAAGAAACTCTCGTACCATTTTAATCAAACAGAGATAAAACTGTTGAAGGATTGTATTCTGCAGAGCGATATCTTTGCGGATTGCACACATGGAATAAGCTGCACACATGGAAGCTTCGCCCAGGAGAAGGAAGAGAAAGTCGAAAAATCGCCTGAACAAGCAAGGCAGAAAATAACGCACACATGGGAGGGAAAGCAAAGAGAAGATGATCATACGGACGGATCGGAAAAAGCTAAACAGGAAGAAACGAATAAAAATAAAATAAAAAAATTATTCATTTTACACGAAACGATGAAAAAGCTAGTGCAAGTTAACGAGTTTAAGAAGAAAACAAAAAAAATGATGCTCCTGTTGTGTGAAATGAACGATGAGTATATGAAGCATATGTACTTTAATGGATGCATGCCCATAAATATATTTTTAAGTACAAACTTTACCAGGTATGATAAATTTTTCAATGACTACTACCCATTTGTATACAACACAAGGAGGAACTCCAAGTGGGGATCCTTCCATGTCTTATATAAGAATAGTTTTCCTCACACGAGGGAGAGGAAGAAGGGTTCCTTTGTGAAGAACAAAACTGTGATGAAGAGGGACTATAACTACTTAGCCAGTAGTAGCAGTGGTTGTGGAAGTGGCCAAGCGAACGAGGCGGAGCAGTACACGTGTAAAGGTCATCCCGGTTTGGCGAGCAGTTATAAGAGACACATCTTCGAAGAACAGGAGGTACCTTGCAAATCGTTAGGAAATGAAGGTCGTAGTGCAGTTGACCAAAGTACATTGCAACATACCTCCCAGGAAGGCATACTGACAACAGGCAAGGTAGAAGGCAACCGAACAACCGAATATTTTGAAGAGTCTCATTTTCCAAACGAACTGAACCACTTTAAGTACAAACTGTACAACATATCTAATGAAGAAATTAGCGATCTTTACCTGACGAACGACGCAGAAGACAATTTATTCGACCCCCAAATGAAGAACCACGATTTTGAATTCAGACACATAAATTTAGTTAGTCAACTTAGATGCAAATTTGAAAACGTGCCATACGTGAACCACTTGTTCTATATGTACAACGTTTATCAGAACCTGTTCAGTTTAAAAGCAATTAAGAGAATCCATAATATGAGGGAAAGGGAGGCGGAGATTTTCGTTGATCAGTTTATCTTGGCGAGAGTAGGTGATGACATTGCAGATGGGATACCGGCAGAAGCCAACTTCTCCGATGTAAGTTTCGATAGTAATGAATCCATTAATTTTTCAGATGGAAAGTCCACAGGGGAGAAATGCCACAAGTGTGATGACAACGATCGTTACGATGAAGGTGTAATGAAAGCGGATACTATGTCATCTTCCCTTAGTGTATTGAAAGAAATTCTTGATGTCGGAGAACTAATCAAAGACATGAAAAAAAATAAAAAAAGAAGGAGAAAAATTAAGAAGAATAAATACGCAGATGATCTGTTTGTAAATTTTTTTCAGAAATCCATCAAGATGGTAAAGGGGGGGAAAGGAGAAAATGGAAAAGAGAAGAAGGGAATACCAGCAACCTCCGTGGGGAGGAAATCCTCTGGCGCTACATCCTACTCTTCTGTTCTGGACACCTTCCTACAACGTGATAGCAAATCTGCATTGCAAGTGGAAAATGGTAGAGAAGGCGAGGTTGATGATAACTCCCCCTCCGACGTGTTTGTTGATCCCCATGATTTGAAACGGGTTGACATATCTCAAGGGGTACATCGGGATGAAGGAGGTATCACTCAAAAGGGAGAAAACGTACCAAGTGACCGCAACGATGTATATGGTAGCTCTGGAGAAGAACATTCCGTTAGTGAGGATCTCTCAAAAGGGGAAAATCACTGCAACTTCCAACCTTCCTATGAACCATCCGCATATCATGCTTACTCCACCACATTGGACAGGTTGGATATACCCGACAGGTTCGATATAGCCGATACGTCTGACTCCTCCTTCAATAGCCAAGGAAGTTTGGACTTTCGCTCTCTGCACGATGAAAACAATTCCAGTAGCGATCTGGACAACACACTTTTCAGAAGAAGGATACACGAGAAGAACAATCCCCCAGATTCCTTCGTAGATTTTATGACGAGGAAAAAATATGCAAGCATGAAAAATAAGTTGAAAAATTGTAAAATGGATTTTTACAAATATAAGGGCATAAACAAAATTTTGAGGTACCACACATTACTAAAGGCTAATGGTCTTAACAAGATTTTCTTCGAATATATCAGGAAGATATACAGTTATGTATATAACTTATACGACTTCATACCCCTGTACTTGGTGCAGAACATTCTTCTTCATTTCCATGGGGGGCAAAAGGAGGCGAGAAAATACTACCATGTTGATGATACGTACGGTGGTGTAACTCACCCGGAGGATGGAGAGTACCAGTTTACTAAGTATTCTGAATCTTTTTTTAGGACAAAGAAGTGGAAAAAGAAGTATGCAAAACATAGGGATCGAATTAATGGTTACCATGCTCATGGGGGGAGATCTGTGAGAACTAATTTCCGTGCTGGACAAGAGTCGGGAGAGAAGAACCCCGCAGAGGGAAAAAAATCCTATGAAGAAAAAGCAAGGGAATCTGGCAGAGAACAATTTTACAAAGATCTTCATGAGGGAGTTAGCCAGTTTGATTCCATACAGAAGGAAACACGCACGCAAATTCCATCCCACGTTTCTGCAGATTCGAACCGCAGAGTAACTGAAAAGAGCTCCAGTAGTGCTTCGTACACTGTGAACAAGAAAATAAAAATCGAGCACAGTAGTAGCGGCAAGACAGATTCCATGACTAGTCTGTTGGGCGCGGGTGGGAAAGGGGGTTCTCAGGTGGGAAGGCCGGATGGAGGTTCAAGCGGTTCGCAAAGCGGCACACGAAGCGGTGTAGGGAGCTCTTCACCGAGCGATTGCTTTTCGGGTGCTATTCCAAAGGGAAGAGGAAGTAAAAGGAAGACAACACACTCATTCCATCCCACGGATCTAAAGGGAGAGGAGATGTTAAGCATGAAGAAAATTTTCTATATATTTTACCACTACCTCAAGAGCAACCATTACATAGACGGTAAAAATCCTTGTACCAGAATATACAGGAAGTTCTTAAAGAATTACATAAAGTCGGCAAACGTATATCTGCACTTTGTAGCCTATATGTTGTTTTCTATTTACGACTGTAATGCCTTAGCGAAGAAGTATTTGGATTATATCCATCTGCACAGCGACCTAGCCAAGTACAACATCTTCCTGCTGATGCTTAATGTGAACCCCCAGTTTCATCAGATATATGCGTACCAGACCTTGCAACTGATTTTTCATCCGTATTTCTATCAGATGTATCAAATATATAAATATCTCAAAATAGATGCAGAACCCGTTTTGCCACACAATTTTTATGAAAACCTGGAAAGGTTCATTTCTTCTAGATCTTTATTCCAACCGAGCAGAAATTACTTCACCATGATTAAGAGGTACTTCAAAAGTAAATGTGTGAGTTGTAGCAAATCTCCCACCATCATCCTCATTTGTCTGTTCTGTGGATCCACCATATGCTTGCAAGAAAGCGATAATGTGCGTATCCCCCTTTCTGACTCCATTGGAAAGTGCGGTTACCATACAACCATCTGCGGCGGGGACCAGGCCCTCTACCTGTGCCTCAACGTGTCTTCGGTAAGAAGAGAAAGAGGAGGTGCCAATCTGCGTGAAGAACAGGCGAACCTTCCCACCGTGTATACATCTCGACTCGACTCTTTTCACTTTCATTTTCATTTTCACTTTCACTTTCACTTCCCTTTCTCCATTGGTCAGGTTCTCTTCGCGAGTGAGCACCGATTCGGCCTCGTCGACGGCCCTTACGTGGACAAAAATGGAGATGTCGACCCGCGACTCAAACGAGGAAAGAACCTCTACCTCTCTCCACACAAGATGAATCGGATATACGAAATTATTGTGAACTCTGCAGTGGGTAATAAGAAACAACTGATGGAGAGGCCTGCGCATGTGCGTGTGTGCGTATGTGCGTGTGTGCGTATGTGTGTGTGTGTGTTTGTGTAGGGGTTCTGGACTTGAACCCATAGTCTTTCCGCATCCGCAAGTTCCACCGTCATATATCATTATTCCTTATGTGTTCTTTCCTTATGCAGATGTCGAGATCTACAAACAAACGCAGAAGTCGGATTAATAGTGCCTGGATACCTCTCATTTGGCCGATCCGGCCACCTTTATCCTTGAGTTTTACGCTCCAATTAAGAAATCCTCCCATTCAGTGTAGTTTTGCGTGTTCAATGTTGTCCATGGTATGTTACTTTTTTTCTTCACATCGAACTTTTTAAACGTTGCCGTTTCGAACCTTTTAAATGGAACACTTCTTCTCTCCCCCCTGGTGCGTCATCCCCGGGGGTACCGAACGGTAAACACAACATGATGGATGGGTGCATATGCACCTGCATGAGAAATGGCGCCTTTGAAGAGCTGGGGAATTATATTTTGGGGGCTTCCCCCTGTTGCGGTGAATGATGGATGTGCTAAGCGGAAGAAGGTTTTTTTTTTTTTTTTTTTTTTTTTTTTTTTTTTTCCTCCTAGTAAGTTTTTTAAGGAGCATCGATCTGCCAAATTAGCAACTACCCCGAAAAGTATTTTCCAATTTGTTCATGTATGGTGTATTTTGTTCACTTACACGAATCGCAAAGTAATGGCGAAAGAGGTGTTCACCCTGGATGGAGGGAAAATATCGGAGTTTGAACGACTGGGGTTGGGGAATTTTGACTTCCTCTCCTACCCTCAGGAGTGCAACAAAGAAGAGATGGTGAGCACGTTAGAGAGCATCCACTTGAGTTACCTGCTCGCAGGGTGTAACGTGATAAGTACGAACACCTTTCAAGTTAACCTTCACAGTTTGCAAGAAAAAGGAATAAGCATAGAGGAGGGACAAGGCATAATCGACACATACATTGACATCGCTCATAATGCTTTGCTCAAATATGAACGAATAAAACGGACCACCGACTTTCCACTTCATCTGGGGATGACCCAAGTGGAGGAGAAGGAGTCTTCTCCTTACGATCATCTAGAAAAGTTTCAGAAAATGAGGATCCATTGGGGGATACTTCACCCGAATGATTCTGTGGATACAAGGGAATATGTAGACAGATTCGATTTGAATGATGATGTGTGGACGGGGAACCCCATCAGGAGATGCCAAGATTACTATGTGGCATTTTCCACTGGAGGATACAGTTCAGCTTTCCGCGATTTTAGTGAATACTCTGGGGTGTTGCGGAAGGAGAGGAAGGCAACCAACTGGGGGGATGGAGGGGGAGTGGTTCAGCCCGACAAAGCCGTGGTAGGATGCAGGTCGCAGAACCAAAGTTACGATATCATAATAAAGACACCCCCCGAAGTGGAAGGATCCCTCATGCACCGACAGAACCAACTACCGGATATAGAAATGGTCCCACTTAGTAGTACACAGAGGAGTGCAACTTCCACAGAGGATTTCCCAAACAAACATTTTTTCAATTACGGTTTGGAATACTATATAGATGTACGAGACGAAGAAATTATTTCGAATAGTAAATTCAGAATAGATTCATACAAAAGAAACGAACATAAACTTCAATTATTTTCTGTAATCACATCTTCTAACGTACGAGAAGTATTCACACTTTACCACCACCTAAAAACTTGTGGGGGAGGTTTTGAAAAAAACGTGGTGGTAAGTTTCTACTGCAACAGTAACAAGAACATTGGTTGCACAGATTACTCGTTCCTTGACATGGTGCTGACTCTCCTGTATCTGGATTCTCGCAATCACTTTATTAAAGCTATCGGTGTAAACTGCGTAAACATAGACTACGTTCGAGAGTTGATTCTTCCTTTAACAAGGTGCATTAAGCCGGATGGTAACATCGACGTGAATGCTTATCCATGTCCAAATGGAGAGTTGGGAAGGTTAATCAAAACCGTTTTAAAGGACTTAAAAAAAAACACATACTTGGGAGATATTCATTTTTTTGCCTCACCGAACAAATCCCTTAATCGAGTTACGTATGACCACTCCCGAAATGACATACAATTTGACATATCCCAGAAGAGACACAAGCATTTGTACAATTACGTTGGAGACTGGATCGACGTCGGGCTCACTGGGTTTGGGGGATGTTGCTATTATAATCCTTATGATATTTCGCTCCTGGATTACAAGTTGGGTCGGATGGCCCAGATGCAGTGAGGAGTCGACCCACTGCTACCCCTCCTCATCGCTGTCAGTCATGTCGGAATCCGAACCGGAGAGCTGCTCCTCCTCTGCAGGGATGCCAATCGCACTCCCACCAATCGCACTCCCACCAATCGCACTCCCACCAATCGCACTCCCACCAATCGCACTCCCACCAATCGCACTCCCACCAATCGCACTCCCACCAATCGCACTCCCACCAATCGCACTCCCACCAATCGCACTCCCACCAATCGCACTCCCACCAATCGCACTCTCACCAATGGCACTCCCACCACTGGTACCTCCCGCAATCGAATTACCTTCCTTTCCTTCATGCTCCGTGGAGTCTGCTCCATAACGCAACTTTTTATAAAAAAGTTTATACATGTCTTCTTCCCCTTGGACATTTTCAAACCGTCTAGTCTTTTCATTGAATTCATATTGGATTCCCTTATCAGAGTTCCTATTGGCTACCCACCTGGGGGCAGTAAAGAGTGGCTTGTCTGTTTTTGTCTCTCCCTTATACTGTAGCAAGAGCTCATCACACTGATATAAGTGCTTAAATTTGTTTTTACAGTACCAGGCACATAGGCAACGATTGTAAGTCGCTATGCAGTCGTGATTACATGTTTTACATTCCGGTCGATTGAAATCTTGACTCTCCTTCATCCGTTTTATTATACGATTTTCTATTCTCCTGAGACCCACGCACAGGAGGAACCTTCCTCCGTTTCTCCAGTCTATCGGGTAACGCGGCACGAGGCTCGCAGGGATCTGCTCGTGGGGGGTGAGGGGAAAAAGGTGAAAATGGGTTAGCCAAACGGGGTAGCCATATACGTTTGACAAGTGGGTGTAATTGCACACACACACACCCCTCATTTGTTACCCTCTACACTCATGCGGTAGAGCGGCTCGACCTACATAACGGACCGACCCCTCCTTACCTTCGTCGTGGGGTAAACTGGATCATAGAGAGATTTTCCGTGCTGGTGATTTCCTGTGTAAGGAAAGCGGCAGGATGGTGTAATCATGAGGAGTAAACATAACGGGTGCACAGGTCAAGGGTGACTAGCCGAATGAGTAGGCTCCTTACCTCTATAGCCAATCGGCCTCCTTCCCGTTGGGGCCTTGGGAAGTTTGGCCTTTACAATATTTAACCCTCTTGCCATGATTGGTTGTGATGATGGAAAGACTCATCTGTGTGTGCATGCTCCGTTCGTATACACTTGATAACAGTGGACGAGGTGCGGTCTCTACTCTTATCTGCGCGATAGCACTTTTATGGCTGATGCGTTTTTGCAGTTGAGTGGATCCTCCACCTGATCACTTGGTGAGCGTTGTATCTGTGCACATCTTCCATTTGCTCTCATCTGACTGCTCCTTTTTTTTTTTTTTTTTCTAATCTTCCAATGCGCGGTGTTCCTTTTACCGTTGCGAAGTCAGGTGTACTGTTGCCTCGGACCAACTCATCGTTAGGAATTCATTCCTGAAAACACCTCTCCCCCTTGTCGAAGTGGAATGAAAATACAAAAGAATACAATCGTATGCACGCTTTATGAATGCTCATATATGTATATCCTTTTTTTTTTTTTTTTTTACATACTTGCCCTTTTGCACGCATGTCGATGTCCTTCATGCTTCCGCTGCACTCGCACCGCGGGTTGTGTTGACCATATGTTTGGCAGAGCTGTATACCTCAATTGTTTGTTTCACCAAAGATGGTCGTTCTCTTTTTTTTTTTTTTTTTTTTTTTGCAAAATTTTTTCATGCGCAGGAAGTCATCTCTTTGCGACTCTTCGGGAAAGAACTATATGCACGTGGGAAGGCAACCTTGTGTACTCAAAAAAAAAAAAAAAAAAAAAAAAGAAAGAAAAAGAAAAATAAAAAAAGAAACGAAAAAACAAACAACGAATAAATGAATGTACAAACAAACATGTAGGCGAATGAACATAGAGAAGGAAGTTATAAATCAAACAAACGACTGAACACAGCGAAGGCGCTCTCCCTTTGAACATGACCGAGTTTAGCACATTTTCCACAGCAGTCAAAGTCATCGCAAAGTGAAGGAAAATTATTTTTTTCCAACTCTGAATCTTCTCCTCCTTTGTACACGCAGGACCATTTCCATTTAAAGGTTTTCATACGAACGTAAACTCCTGAAGTAGGACAGAGACGCCACGTTGATCCACGTTGCTCTTTAGCGAGAAGGCGTCTCTTCGCGTAGTCAAGGCTGTTCCTCACAAAGACAAAGAGAAAAAAGGAGGGAGCCACAACGGAGGAATAATTCAACTTGCATTACTACTGTGTTGTATTCTTCCATTCGATAGTACTCATAAAAGGGGATCTCTCTCCCCAGGGTTTTTACAAAAAAAAAAAAAAAAAAAAAAAAAATTCATGGCTACACCTGTGTTGAGAATATGTAATTTTAAATTTTTTCTTTTTTTTTTTTTTTTTATCCCGTGATCGGATCTACTCAGAGGAGTGGCATTTCCTCCGGACCAATCATACTCGGATGTTGAGCATATGCGTAGCTACTTTTTTTTTTTTTTTTGTAAAAACCCTGGGATGCCCTGGAGACTTCGCTACACACATGCATGTAATTCCATTTTCCAGTACGTACTACTCCTTTGTAAACGTGTGAATAATACCAGATCCGTTATGTACAATTTTGGGAAGGCATTCTCACATTCACTTGTTTGACCTGTCACCCATGGTGATGAAACCCCGATGACTCACTCCAAAGCAATCCGACATAAACACGTCCATATATACTTCTCCACCATATATATATATGATGAGTAGAGGGTACGCTAACTTAAACGCTTTTGTAGAGAATGACAAACATGAGAGATGGTCCAATAACAGAGAAGGAGGAGGGACACATAAGGAGAGTAAACGGATAAACCTGGTTGAACACAAAAGAAAAGATTCTCACTTATCAAATGAGAAGTTTCAAAAACATGGACTTGTTCCAGGAGAGTTGAGAAGCCAAGCTTCTACCAATGATCAGTACCACCTGTTGCGTAGGGGTAGCAGGGGAGGGGAGCACCACGGTGAGCAGAAGAGTAATCGGAAAGGCGACCCGAAAGTACATTCCAAAACGCACAAGTCTTCCCATCATCGTCATAATAAGGATACGCATCGACACCATCGTAGAGACTCACATCGTCATCACCATCATCAACACCATCGTCATCATCACCACCACCAGAAGGAGGTAGATGCAAAGGAGAGCTCATCGGGGGGTCTCCTCTGGAGCTGTGTCAAGAGTGTATGCTCCTCCTTTGCATCTGTCGTGAGAAAAAACATTTTTACCAACGAAAACAACACAAGTGAGAACGGGAGGGGAAAAACTATTTCCGACCTCTCCAGACTTATCGACAAAAATGCACAGAGGAAGAAAGAGAAGGATCTATTGCAGGACGACCATTCGACTACACCCCTAAGTAAGAACCATAACCCTGTCCAAAGGAGAGATGGACGAAAAAAAGGGGGGGTTCTTGAACAAGACAATAATCTACAGAACAGAAATGGTGAAGGCATACCACGTCGAAATAAAAAAATAAAAAACGCTTCCTATGAATTTTCTGATAATGATTTGAAGAATTTATTTATGCTAGAGGGGGAGGAAAGGGGGGATATTCACACACAGGAGGATGCGAAACGATTGTATAGTGGTGATGGTCGTGATGGAAAGGGCGAACGGGTTGAGTTGAGCCGAGAAATTGTTAAAAAGAACGATGGGGTGGCTGAGAAAGTAGGAGAAGGGGCGTCCCTGAGGGGAGAGGCGTCAGCGAAGGGAGAAGAGCACGTAAAAGAAGAGGAATTCATGGCAGGGCCACCAACCATTCCAAACATAATGATAAACAATGGAAGCTTTAGCAAGAACAGCCAAAGAGATGATTTAAACACGAGAGGACGAGGTGTGACCCTTTCATCGGAGGAGGAAAACACACTGGGTAGGCTGGGTGGTTTGAAGCCTGGTGTTCTGGACCCAAGGAAGAACAGGGAGGGGGAGAAGGAAGAGGGCCACAGGAGAAAAGGGAGCCTTCCCCTCTCTGGCCGTAGCAACAGGACTAGCCGTAGCAGTAGTGATGTTGATGGAGGAGCACTCCGAGATGGTTTTTACGGGAAAGACAACCTTCTGAGGAAACTTCTTGAGTTGGAGGATGATGAAGATAACAATGATAATGACGACTCCGATGAATATGACGAGGATGGCAAAGCGAAGGGTAGACAACCCGCGCAGAGCAACAAAAAGAATGCGCCTGAGCAAAACGGCTACATAAAGCACTGCCAAGGAAAAACTTTCCTTCAAAATGGTTTGCACCAAATAGGGGAACAAATGTCATCTGTGCAAGGTGAGAACGTGGAGAAGTTATATTACGAAAACATTTTTGAGGATTCGGAAAAGAAAGGGAAATCGAAATCGAAATCAATGGATGATCCCGACGACAGCGATGCGGACAGCTTTAAGAATATCTTCTACAATCGGAAGATGAAGAAGAAGAAGAAGAAGGGGAAACTGACCTGCATGCCACAGATGGAGCAGACAACCAACGGAGCAGATGGAGTGGACAAAAAAAGCGGCTCCGACGCGGGAGAACTGAACACAGGAGATGCAGACATTTCGGATGATGTCTCAAGCGTGGATGGCGACTCACACACGAAGGATGAAACGCACAAGCGCGCACACTACTTCCGGAACTACATCAAGAGCAGTGAGGAAATAAAGCAAATACGATTCGAGTTCAAGGAGCTGATCCAAACAATAGACTCCTTCATTGTGAAAAATTCAACCAGTGATGAAATTAATAGCTCCAAAAATGTGGCACAACGGAATGACCAAAACACTGAAACGCCAAATTCCCACAAGAGAGAGAGCAAAAATGAAGCGACCTACATGGAGATGGATAAAATGAACGAAGGAGCAGACGAAGGATCTGCAGATGAACAGTCTATGAAATTTATCGATGGTATCACATCGGAGGATAAAAGTGGCTACGTAATACTTAAGAATGATGAGGAATCCCTTATAGAGGCTCTGGAAAAGCTTAGAATTGAGAAGAGGAAGAAGGAAGAAAGGGAGAAAGACGGAAAGGTGAGGGAATCGGATGACGAGGCAAATCGAATTCGCAAAGCAGATGCGGTAGCTTCACTAGACCCAGACATTTTCTTCAAGTGCATTAACAAGAACCATTACGAAAAAGCAGCTCAGATACTAAGACAGAAGGGAGAAAACGGTGTTCTAATCGATAAGTTTAATGTGCCACTTTTGTATTCACAAATAAAATGCCTAATGGACACGAGGTGGCTAAACGACGAGGTCATTAACTTCTACATGAGTATGCTACAGGAATATAATACGAAAAATATTAAAAAGGATACAGCAAACAATTTTTTGCCTAAAATATTTACATTCAGCACTTTTTTTTTTCAATCTCTAAACTCCAATGGAACATACAGCTATAACAAGGTATCCAGATGGACGAAGAGGAAGAAGGTGGATATCTTTTCGTTTGATTTGATTCTGATTCCGTTGCATGTCGGGGGGAATCACTGGACCTTGGGCTCTATTAATATGAGGGAGAAAAAAATTAAACTCTACGACTCTCTAAATATGTCTAACACGAAGTTCTTCGAATACATGCGACGATACCTCGTGGACGAGATGCGGGATAAGAAACAAATGGAGCTCGACGTATCTGTGTGGGAGTATAACCCGGAAGGCTGTTCGGAGGTAAGTCGCGTTGAGACAGGGCCTGTTTTAATCTATGAATGGGGAGTCTCCCCTGAGAAATAATCAGTTATACTGAATAGTTATCAATTTTGAGCAACAGTTATTATCATTACTGCTGAGTGCTTATTACCCATGCTAGTGACTTCATCCTTCACCTGGCCTCACCCCTGTAGGAAGGAATCCCGTGTCAAGAGAACGGCTACGACTGCGGTGTGTTCACCTGCATGTTCGCCAAGTGCCTAAGCTTTAATCGCAGCTTCGACTTCAGCCAACGGGATATCAAAGAAATTCGAATGAAAATGGTAAGTCATCAGGGCGAGCACGCGCACACGCTCATACATGTGGACGACTTAAAGCGCTATGACCAGTAGGTACATGATATCCCGTCCCGGTCGCCAACTGATTGATTAGTTGTCCAACTCCTCACTCGTTCGTCGTTATTTCCTCCCTTTTTTTCTCATTTCATTTTAATATATATATGTATATATTTTTTTCTTTTCCACGCTCGTTGCGCTTTTGCAGGTTTACGAAATATCACAAGGCTGTTTGATCTTTTAAACACCCCAGAGGATGTTACACAAGGGCAGCATCTTCCACGGGAAGCTCCTACACCAGTTGGTCACTTTATCGCATTACCCACCAATTCTTTCTACTTTTTTTTTTCTTTTTTTTTTTTTTTTTTTTTTTTGTGCACTTGCGTCGGAGGTGAAGCTTGTCTCGTTGACATGGGCGATGAATCCCGCATATAGGAAAGCAGCCCCCATCCTCAACGAGGGTACAATTTTTACCTCCGTTGCGCAACTTAGCTTCTCCTTTTGTCCATAAAGGAGGTTACCGTTTGGCAAAAGTGAATGCTCGCTGCGTTCTCTTTCATTAAATTGCTTTTTTAGTGAAGCGATTGCCATCTTCATTTTATTGAAGCAATTGCCACTTTTTTTTCTTTTTATCTGTCATTTTAATTAAAGAACAATGGAGGTAGCCGTTTCGGGAGTGTTTCCAAAACGCCTGAACAGTTCATACGGGTATGTACAAATTAGGTCTTTGTGTTTTTTTTTTTTTTTTTTTTTTTTTTTTTTTGTGTGTGTGTGTGTGCATGTGCGTAGTCCCAGCTAGCCATTTCGCCGCTGTTTAAATGTCGAACTTGTCCCAACGATGAAGTTCAAATTCCTTCACAGGGGGGACACAGCTGACGACACACCGGGACTCTTTCGGTGCGTGACAAATGATGAATTATCAACTTCATAACATTCCTAAACACGTCAAACGACTTTGAATCAGTTCGAACGACTTCAAAATGGCACCTGTCCATTCAGGTGCAGACAAGACAGGTGAGCTATCTCTGTACCGTAGTCGTACAAGATTTGGTCCTTCTTCTGGTTCATGACTTCGTGCTCGAATATGCACTTCTGCAGGTTGTCGCTCAGGCGGGTCAGATCCTGCGGGCGGGAAAACGGCGAAGTGAGTAGTCGCTAGTAAGTAGGTAAGTTGGTTAGTTGGTAAATGGGTAAATCCGTGAAGGGGTCGGTCAAGTGAGGAAATGGTTGAAGTAACCGTCGCGGTTCAAGACTCCCATTCCCCTTCCGAATGACCATGCAGTGGGCTTACCCGCATTTGGCTGAAGGCGTTCCGCGGAACGTGCACGAATTGCGCGATCTGCGAGCAGATGCTCTCCAAGGTTAATGGGCCTTCAATCCGAAAAACACCACTATCATTATCATAGTGGTATGGACAAATCAAATAAATCACAGGAAAAAGAACCTCCTCAAAATCTTTGGCCACACCATAGCGAATGTTATGCTTAGCTGTATCGACACCGACCACATTAACGGGAATAGAATTTTTTTTTAAAATTCTCGACAAGTCAACCATTAAAGATTTCATGCGCATATTCATAAAAATCTCATTGTTGTAAAAAAACACCAGTGTCTTGACATTGTTATCAATAACGTTTTGCAGATGCTCCGGTCTGATGTCCTTATACATGTGTACATGTTGCTTAATTTGAAAAAATTTACAAATTTTTCTCTGCTTTTCATTCTTTTCCTTCATATATGGAATGTACAAACATATGAGGGCGTGCGGGAAGAACAACATCAGGGTGAAGCATATGTAAGGCAAAATGGTGGATACATACTGGTACCTGTACTCCTCCTTTGTTAACCTTCTCTTATCGATGAGAAAAGACGAGGGGTCTTGGTTTGGTTCGTACCTTTGAATATTATAATAGTGTAGCGCTTCCACACTGTATTTTTGGAGCAATTGGGTTGTTGTGCACTTGGTTTTAACTGACCCATCAGGGTTATATATTCCTCCCAGTGACTTGTGCTTCTCTGGATGAACTCCTCTGATGTCTATAAAAAGTTCTTTTCTATTTTGGTCCCTATTTAATTTAATTTTGTGAAAGTCCTCATCATAAAAGTACATATCAAATTCTCTGCGTAAATTTTCCTTTTCTATCATCTCCATAAAATGAGATAAAGTGGAAAAACTGGTTGGTTTAAAGAGGATCCTTTCATACAATAAATTCTGCTTTTCCTTCATACGTGTGAAGGTACCCACTTGGTCCATAATCACTGAGGGAAGTTCATCATTTTGTAAAATTTCCAACAACTCTTTTGTGGAGGTGCATGTTTTTGCCTGACTTGTGCAGGCGATTTTTCCCATCATTGCATTGTTCTGGCTGAATTGTTGGATGGAAACAAACTGGTACTTTTTTCTCTGGTTCTTCCGATTTAGTACAATCCTCAGTAGGCTGTATGGGGAGGATCCGCTCAGGTGCGGTACCTTTATCATCGGTGGTATCTTCATGAGCAGGCTGGGGGTTCACTTTTTTTTTTTTTATTTTTTTTATTTTTCGTGTAGTGAAAAAAAAGGGGGAGGTCTTTGAACTGGGCTCCTTCAACATAATGCGGCCCCCATGCGGCCTTCCTCCGCGGAGTTCAGTCCACAAGGAGTCAACATACAAAGGCATATATGGCCTGGTGCGGATGGCATATTACAAACATACTCCTTATCCACTTGAACTTATGCGATAATACGCACCTGTTCATGTGTTACTAAGTAAGATGGGGCAGACATCTCATTGATTATCTCATTGGTTATCTCATTGTGGAGGGCCAGGCAACGAATCTCTATAGAGGGGATGCCGCACGAGAGATGCACAGTTGTTGGTTGTTATTGCGACACATGGGGTATACTATTCATTTGGGGGGGTTTTCACGAAAAAAAAAAAAAAAAAAAAAAAAAAAAAAAAAAACTTATTTAAAGAGGGGGGAACTTAATTGGAAGATGTGATGTTTAAAAGAACCTTACGTTTAAGTGATGAAGGTCGCATTTTTCCGGAAGATGGAATCCGCCTATAGGTGCGGCAACAATGGATACTTGTGCAATGTACATGGGCACGCCCCGGGGAGTAAAAACACGGATTGAAGCTCCTTCCAACGGTGTAAGTAGAGAAATCTGCGCGTTTGTTACTTGTTTGGCTCACATATGCCTGTTTGTTTGCACTTCTTTGTGACCCCCCCACTTAAATCGATTTAGCCGCTTTTTATGGGATTTGCTTTATTTTTTATTTTATTTCTTTTTTCCCATATGTAATTGCGCAACTGCTTAGAATGCAGTCGAACAGTTGGTTATAATGGTACGTCCCCATCCGTGGATACTTTTTTTTTTTTTTTTTTTTTTTTTTTTTTCTTATTCACAACGGAATAGTTACCACTTGGGGGCGCCACCAAGGCATAATAAAAACTGCGCATTCAGTGGAGTGGTATCATTTTAGCAAGGGACAGGGACATTACATACACAATGCGGAATAAGTAGGGTACTCACCTTAGCTTGTTTGTCTCCAGGAAGCGTAGAGAGGAATCTTCCTCCAAATGGTTGCTACTATTACGTATGTTTATGTTTTCTTTTGCATCGCCCACATGGCGAAATTGTAAGAGTGTAAAATGATGAAGAATATTGTTACTTACCGAATGGGAGGGGATAAAATTGATCAGAAGAAGAAAGAGCGGGGGAGAGACAGTAGTGAGAGGAACCCCATGGGAAAAGGCCAACCCACTCTGGAGAAGAATAATGAAAAAAATTACACATACAAGGGAGGATGCATCAATCAGAGAAAGACCATTTCTGGAGCGGAGGAGATGAACCAAGAAAATTTACTATTGAATATGTTGAACGGTGGGGGTAGTACTATGCCTATCCGCCATGATGATGGTACTTCACCTTTGCACACACACAAGAATGGAAGAGACAATGACATAGACGGTTATCCCACTCGCAAAGACAAAAAAGGAAATGGTGAACTGTATCAACAGAGCATTAAAACATATTACGAGTTGTATAACGTTATAAAATATCACAACATAGATAGAGACCGAAGGAGGAATAGACTCATCCATTTTTGTGAAGGGGTAAAATTGAAGAGATCATCCAAAATAAATAAGCACAATGGTGATGTGATGGATGAAGAGAAAAGTAGGAGAGTTGCCCACTCGCCATTTGGACAACGTCCAGTAAGTCATCAGAAAGATGAAAAGGAAGATTCACTGGAAAACATTCTAACCCTCGAATGGAAGGATGACCACTCCTCCAACTACATCCTTGACCGTTGCAACGAGCAGTTACTGAAAAGGCAAGTAAAAATACACCAAACGGATTTCATTGAAATAGATGATATATTCGATGAGGGAAAATTAAGTTTTGTAAAAAACAGGAAATTCTGTTTTTACAAAAATGGGGAAATGAATAAGTTCTGCAGGGACAAGCAGGGGAGGAAGGTGGAGTCTCGGCGGATATCTCGAGAGAGTCATCTGAACGGTGGAAAAGGAGCGCAGGTGAAGAGTAACAAGCGGGTAGAGGAGGAGGAGGAAGAAGAAGAAGAAGAGTACGAGGAGCAAGCGACAGATAGTAGTCCACGCTGTGGGGGAGCGAATACGTATGAGTATCCTCCCCATCGGAATGGGAACATGGACGAGGGGAACATGGATGAGGGGAACATGGATGAGGGGAACATGGACGAGGGGAACATGGACGAGGGGAACATGGACGAGGGGAACATGGACGAGGGGAACATGGACGAGGGGAACATGGACGAGGGGAACATGGACGAGGGGAACATTGACGAAGAGAACATTGACGAGGAGAACATTGAGAGAGGGGACATGCCCGGGGAGAGTCCCATCGGAATAGAAACCCTCCCTGAGTATTCGCATGAACGGAGAAGTGATGAGTTTCCGGAGATGCAAATGGAAGGCATAGGCATGTCAGATGGGCTGGAGGAATTCAGTAAAGTAACTTCCTCTCCTCACGGTTTGAAAGAAGCCAAGCAGGGAGGAGAAAACTCAAATGAGCAGATGGAGTGGAGCGAGGTGGACATTGACGGAGAGTTTGCCTTTGGCGAGGAGAATGACGAATTTCAAAATGACAAGGGAAGTAGCCACCCAAATGTGGAGGGAAATGTGAAGGAGGAGGATGGGTTTCTGTCAGATCTCTACGTGGGGGATACAAAGGAAGATCCAAAAGAGGCTGGTGCAGAGGAGCATCCAGAAGGGGATGGGGAATACGACTTGGACTGCGAGTTCGAAGATGTGGAGGTGAAGGAGGCGCTTGACGAAGGACAAGATGCCGACAGTTTGATGAATTTGTTGGCGGAGGAGATGGTGGTGGGGGGCGAAGCCCCAGAAGGGGGAAACGTAGAATTTGAAGAGGACGGACTGATTGGCGATTTTGAGGAGGAAGGATTGGTTGAAGAATTGGGGGAAGATGGATTGGTTGATGAATTGGGGGAGGATGGATTGGTTGATGAATTGGGGGAGGATGGATTGGTTGATGAATTGGGGGAGGATGGATTGGTTGATGAATTGGGGGAAGATGGATTAGTTGATGAATTGGGGGAGGAAGGATTGGTTGAAGAATTGGGGGAGGATGGATTAGTTGGCGAGTTTATGCAGGATGAACCACCTGCGGAGGGCTCAGAGTCAAAGGTGCACGATCACGATTTCGACACGGGGAGTTTTGCAAAAGTAAGCGACCTGTTCGACGACATACAGGTGGAAGATATCGGAGCGGAGGAAGAAGGGGAAGACTCTCTGTTGAAAGAGCAGGATGGAGTGAAGATGGAGGAGGAAGGCGACTACGCTGAGGAGTACGACGGAATGGCGAAGCATGAGCAGGCCACGTTGCATCAAATCACGCCGAGGCAGATTCAGCAGGACGGGGAGGATGATGGCCCTCTGCACGTGAACGTGGAGCAAGATTTTATCAAGGATCTGGGCCTAACGAAGGAAAGGGAAAATGTAACTTACAACGTGATGATGTACCCATATGATCATCCATCTGGTGGACTGAATGGGACGAACTACTCAGGGGTGCAGAGAAATCTAACCTCCCGGGAAAACCAGTCGAAGAGAGAAAGTTACGACTTTTTCAAAAACATTTATCGTGATTATTTTAATCAGTCCAACAGGTCCAATCGGTCGAATCGACTGAACCAATCGGACCAGGCGAATGAAGCCAGTCAGTTGAGTAACGAGGAGCTGCACCTCTTCGGTGCAGATATCACGAAGAATTCCTATCTGTATATTCTTGAAAATTATGCGAATCTATACAAATATAGTCACTTGAATGTGTTGAACCCGCTTAGTTGTAAGGACTACACGGATTATGTTTTTAAGGGCAAACGAATGGAGAGTGAATTGATATATGATGAGCAGATTATCGACGAAGTTTTTAGAACCCATGATGATGGAGGTTCTGAAGAAGTTGCGAAACGGGCGGGTACAACACGTCGTCACGGTACAAATGTATCTAAACATGCAGAACGATTGGTTTATAAAAATGGAAAGGAAGTTGAAGGGGATATCCAACGTGATTTCATCATAAAGGGGGTTACAGGATCTACCAATCAAGGCGGGGAGGAGGAGTACCCCTCTGCAGTGGTACCAAGTGGTAGTAACGCAGAAAACATGATGATGAATCTCTACAAACGAAACCACAGTAACAACCATGGGGAAATCCCCTTCATGAGGAAGACGAACGAAATGTTTTACCTGAACATGGGGGTTGAACCATCCGGTTGGAACTACACAGGTGCTGATGCAGGGACTGGTCCTGCGAATGGACACCATATCTGCCTGGACAATTTCACCAACATATGGGATCACTTGTATTCGAAGCGGAAGCATTTCGAGGGAAGAGAAAAAAACAGCATCTTACAAGAAATAAATAAGAAGCTAGCTAGCCAAATACAAAGGAATGAACAAATTTCATTTCTTCTGAAAAATTTTTTTTTGAAACATTCTCCTACGTCCAACCTGTTGCTCACATCCCTCATTTGTTCACCGGATGAATTTAAGCAGATCTTCAATCAGAAATACGACTTTTCTCTTTTGAGGACACCCTCTAATGACACCACAGAAGGGGAGAATTTCACTTCCGTCTCGACTAATGATATTGGTGATTCATTACACCATGTGGAGAAGAGAGAAAAGACGGAGGAGTGGGTGGGTGCCCCCTTCGGAGTAACTCCCATCGAAATGATCCCCTTCACAGTAACCCCATTAATCCATTCAAACGAACAGACGAACATTTTTATTCAAAATAAAGAACGGAGACTTGAATGCATCGAGAGTATTTTGAGTAAGAGTAAAAATATTTTTTTCTTTACGAACCTGAAACTAGACAACTGCTACAAGAAGAGGAACCCCCACGAAATCGAGAACGAGCGAATCTCCCTCAGTACTGTATATGTGCACACTCGTATGGCCAATGCATATTTCTACAATTATGAATTGTCGAATAAGAAGGGGGTGATTGCTTTTTCTCGTTTCCACAAGTTAGATTTTAGAACATCTATTGGGAGGCGCTCCCTTGTGGACCCTAGGGAGGATGAGCATTCAGATTATCAGGAATTGCCTGATTATTCAGACCAAGGGGGGGGGTTGAATCTGGGCGCACTCAAGTGGAAATTCCTGAGGGTGACCATGCGGAAGGGGTGCGTTTTGGGGGATGCCTTTTTTGACTCACCTAGTAGAGAATCGACGGAAGAGGTACCCAGTTTGGCAAACGTGGAAAGTGCGATAGACGTGATCAACGCGGCAAACGTGGAAAGTGCGGTAGATGTGATCAAGACGGAAAACGCAACCGACAGACAGACGGGCCCCAAGCTAAAATTGAAGCTGAACGCGAAGAACATACTCCCACCAAAGAATCAAAGTCGCGTAGAGCACCAACTGGACCTCCTTGCAAATATACTTGTGGACCCAGATTACAAAATCAGTAGTGCCTACAAAATTGATAAATGGCAAGTACAAAATATGTGTGATAAATTACCAATGGTTCAGTATGATGAACAAACGAAGAAGGAGAACCCGTCCTTTTTCTTTTATGACAACTCATGTTTACATCTGTCGGATGACAGCCCGCTGGTAATTTTTGAATACATAGAAAGGGATCCTTTGGTCCTTCCCAAAATTGGCATGAACAGTAAATTGAAACATTATTTTATGTGTAGGAATGAAGAGAATCTCTACTCTCTTGATTTTAAGAGGAGAATGAAAAGGAACATGGAACCCTTCGGGGAAATGAATGTTGTGAATCAACCAATTAGTTACTTTGGAGTCCCCGTTCGGACGAAAAAGGCAAGCCAGAAGCTCAGCTTCCTTGAGAATGAGCTCTTCAAGGCATTTCTGTTCACACCGCCCGTGTATCGTGCGGGAGGAGGGGGAGGATTGTCAGAGGGAGAAGACGGGTTATCAGAAGAGGCACTAGCTGATGAAGTAACTAACCGCATGGACAACGAACCTACCGCTAATATGATAACCGCACCATTGGCAAACGAAGAAGATATACGGAAATCTAAGGAGAACGGCAGGCAGGAAAACCTTTTCTACGAGACCGATTTTCTCCTCATAAGGAACACATGCGCAGGTTCTGAGAGCAGAGTTTTTTTGAAGCCTCTTCATGTGGATGGCAATTTGTACAAAGCGGTGGCTAAGGAGAAGGGAGATGCATCACAGGGAGAGGTGCTCCCGATGAGCAGATGTACCGATGGTGGTTACAGCGATTGGGGGGGTACGGAAGGAAGAATTGCGGAGAAACCGCCTATAGGGGAGGAGGTGATCCATTCAGATGGGGTCCACAAGGGAGGTGAAGTAATCCCCCATGATGATGGAAACCATGTCGACGATGGCAACCATGTCGACGGTGGCAACCATGCCGACGATGGCAACCATGCGGACGATGGAGACTCCCCCGTCGCGCCACCCCTGAACTGCGTATTTTACAACGTGGGGTTCCTAGACCTGCACGTAGACATAACAAATCCGTCGTATAAAAAGTACATTACGGAAAAGAGGAACTATGTGCGAACCTGGATGATGAAGTTAATTCAAAAGTACAAACTTAAGGATACAAGAAAAATAAAAGAAATGCTAAAGGCAAAAATGTGCACCTTCATTAATGAGAAAGACATGAGCGCAGTTGTTAAGTCCATCGATTTTAATGTGCTCTTAAGTAAAAATTATCTGAACGATGAACAACAGAAGAATGTTTTTACGTTAAAAAATGTATGCACCATTGAATGTACCTACCACTATCTGCAGTTGTTGAAATACGAAGGAATTGATTTTCATAAAATGATAGAGCAGGAAGACAAGCTAAATAGACTCATATGTATCCTCAAGATAGAACGAGAGAGAGCAAAAAAAAATATTGAAAATATGAAAAGGAAAATGAAAATGATTTACAAAAGATACTGTTACAAGAAAGAAGCAAAGACAATCAATTTTCATTTAAAAAAGAAACAAATTAATATTAAGTTAATAAAGAATTACAATTACGTTGGTTCATATTTTTACGACAAGCACATGTTGAACTACTTACTCTACATCAAGTACCTCATTTCATGCTCCCCTTGGAATGTTCTGAAAGATTTCAGTTGCGCACCATCGCAAGGGGCGAAAGAGGGAGATGAGGGTATCGCGGGGCCAGGTGGAGAGGGGCTAGGAAGAGATGGAAAGGAAGATGAAGAGGTTAAGAATGAAGGAGGAGGAGGAGGAAGAAGAAGAAGAAGGCGGAGAAGAAGGAAAGTCGAAATGAACATGAAGGAGAAGGAAGAAACAAGAAAAAAAAAAAATAAAATAAAGAAGAAGAGAAAGAGAAGAGGAGAAAAAAATACGGACATCACTAAGGAGGATGCTCCTTCCGAGGTAGACTGGTGGGAAGGAGATCACAGTGGAGGGGGAGGTGCCAAGGTAGAAAGTGCAAACGGCAGGGGAAGGAACAGAACCAGATCCGTGGAGGATCGCAGGTTCACGTCTGATGAACCCACTAAAGAGGAGCTCTCTAGTGATGAAGAAAAATATAGAAGCAAAACTATAGACAAGAAAAGGATTAAATCTAGAAGAAGGGAGGATCAGTCAGAAGACTCCACCGAAGAGGTGGATGATGAGGAAGAGGAGGAGGAGGAACACCTACAGAAGCGCTCGCGGCGACGACGCACAAGTGGAGGAAGAAGGGGATCGCCTAATGAAGACAACAAAAACGATGATCAGGAAATAGAAAAGGAAACGAACGATAAGAAAACCGACTCCGGGACAAATAGAAAAAAAACGAGGAAGAATTATTCCTACACAGCCTACCTGTTTAATCACGTTGTGTGTAACGAAGCTCTCACACAAATGGGAGAAAGATATAATGATAAATGCCACCCCCAACAGACGCATGACCTGAGGGAGAACAACAAGTCTGCCACTTCCAATTGGAGAGGAAAAAACAAGTTGTACTCACGAAACGGAAGTGCACATAAGAGGGAAGTGGGGAGGAAGGATAAGCAAGATGAGAAGAGGGGCGATAAACGAATTGAAAAAAAAGGTACCCGTATGTATGGTGGAAATAGTAAAGGTT
Source organism: Plasmodium knowlesi strain H (assembly GCF_000006355.2). Taxonomy (NCBI): domain Eukaryota; phylum Apicomplexa; class Aconoidasida; order Haemosporida; family Plasmodiidae; genus Plasmodium; species Plasmodium knowlesi. The sequence continues at coordinate 2,348,725 of NC_011915.2, forward strand.
ATGTTTTTCACGGAAAGGGAAAATACAATTTCAGTTACTTCCACACGAAGAAAAGGTTAACCATGGATAGGGATGATGCAGTCAATTTGCGAAGGTTTAGAGGTACCCAGGGTTCACATCGAGGAGGTATATATGAAGAGGAAGTGGAGGATAATGCGGATAATGGCGTAGAGGATGTAGATGACGACAAATCGGAAATTTCAAAACGACACAACGATCACCATGAAGGGCACGCACCCGATGTGGGGAGAACCAACCAAGTGATACGTAGAAAGAGGCTGATGGGTGGTGGAGTAACTAAAACGAACGAAGAGGCGGAGAAAAAAAGTACTAGAAGTGACAACACGTTGTGTAGCACCCGGGTCGTGGCGCACCTAACCTCTAGAGACATAGCGAAGGCGCTCCTCTCCATAGGATTTAACATGGCAGAGCTGAGAAAAATGAGTAGATGTGATCAAATATGTAAGTTGAAGGCATGCATAAGGAACGGGAGAGTAAACTCCCAAAACAAGATTATCTATACCTGCATGGTGAAAAAAATTATAATGGAACAATTTAAACATCTACATGTGCCGGTTCATTTGAAGATAAGCAATAACGTGTTATACATGAGTGAGAGGAAAGGAGTGGACGGAAGTGATCACCCCGGTGGTTCACTCGATCCTTCCTTCCATGGTAATCGAAGCAACCCCCTCGTAAGTCCGTCCAACATTCTGCTACAAGGGGAGAATCGCCACCCGAAGGAAGATTACACAGAACTATACATGAATAGTAAGAGGAAACCGGTTGAAAAGAACCGAATTAAATTGCTGAGGAGCTTCTTTCAACCTCCTTCCAGTGATGTGGACGAGTCTGGCTCCTCCTTTTTCTTGTCGTCTTCCTCTTCATCGGAAGTCGAGACGGATAGCTCCTCAGATTCCAGTTCAGACGAGAGTTCGCTCCTTCTTGGGGAGGGAACTCCATTAGGGAGAATCAAACAGAAGGATAGAAGTGCACGTATGGGAGGTAAGCATAAGAGGAGAGGTCGCGGATTAGACGAGGAAGAATCAGAGGAAGAAGAAGAGAAGAAACACCTGGAAGTGATCAGGGAAATGCAGACGAAGAAGGACCAGCAAGAGGATGACAAGGATAATTATAAAATGGTGCATTGCTTAAAATGGACGAGAGTATACGTAAGTAGGAGCGACCACAGTGATCCAGTTAGTAACCATGGAAATGCACAATTCCAGATGTATGATCACTCCAAGAGTGGTCCTTGTGGTGGCATCCTCAACGGGGAGGATGCCCTAAACCAGGAAGGTAACCCCTTACACACGTTTCCTCACCCGGGAAAGCCAAAAGAAGCATTTGACCATGGTAGAGGAGCAGACAAGAGAGACCAAACCATGTTGAAGCACCCCATGAAGGACATGGACAATCTTCTCCTGGACGAGAAAGCCAAAGTGGATAGAGTGCACACTCTATACATATATGGAGAAAAAAATATCAACACCTTTCTTCGATGGAAAAGCTTTAGATCTGTTGTCAGAAAATATTTTACCCTCGTAAATGCAAATTATATGAATGAACAAGCCATGGGGGAGGAAGGAACCATGAGAGGCAAGACCACCCAGAGAGACAATGCACCCGGGAATAGAGACTCGCATCCACATGATGAGGATGATGCAGACGAAAGTGTTGGAAAGGAAAATCTATTCTCCAATAAAGTGAAGAAAAAAAGGCATAGAAGACGCAGGAGAGGAATAGATCTTGAAGGGGAAGAAGGAGGGATGATGACAGCCTCCATGTATGCAGCCCCCACGTTCAAAAACGTTCTTCGGATCTTCCCGACCGTTGGAGGAGAGTTAAAAACGTGGCATTCCGGAAAGAAGCAGACAAATAAAAATGACATCAAGCAAGAGAAAAAAAAAAAAAAAAGGGACAAACTTAACAACCAGAGTAAGATCAAAGGAAAGGAAAGGAAGAAACGAAGAAGGGGAGAATTCTATGTTGATGTGAACACCAGCGTGGGCAAGCTCATGGGAAGGAAGTACGTCAATACGAACTATTCAGTCAATATTAAGATGAATAAATCGATACATAAATCTGCGTCTATGGCGGCATCGAGACGTAGGAGGTTGTATCCTCTGGCGACTGATCAGGTTGCCCAGATGGCTATGGAAAAAAGAGGAAAGAGGACGAGACGCACAACCGCCACTCCTGTTGCTTTGAGTGGTAAACTCCAAAAATCCAGGAGGGGATTCTCCAGCGATGTTACAAATGAAGAAGACCAAACAGGGGAAGAGACAGCGGGTGAGGAGGAACTGGTTGAACCGGACGGAACGGATGAATGGGACGAGGCCGCAGCGGAGGAAGAGGGAGCTGCTGATGATGATTCAGTTGCGGAATATGCCCCGGTCGAGACCAACGAAGCAAGCAGACGAAGGCAATTGCGGAGCCAGGTAGCCAGAAGCAACAGCTCCGTAACACATTCCTTGAAAGATGAAGAGGATGATTCCCATCGAACAGGTAAAAATAGAAAGAGGGGAAGAGAAGAAATAGAAAAAGGAAACGATAGGAAGACCAAAAGGGGAGACCGCAGTGACGGGGGAAATATGAGAGAACAGTCGAAAGATCTGGAAGAGCAAGACTTCCCGTCCAATTTGGCTGAGACAACTGAGAAGGGAATCAGAAGAAATACGAACATACTACTAGATAGCAGTGCAAACCAAAGGAACGAATCGAATGAAAAAACTGGTATAGAAAGTGCAAGGAAAAAAATGAAAAAAGGGAATACATACAACAATATAAAGGAAGTTATCGAAAGGTTTAATGAGCTTCTCATGTCGATCATGTCGAGTATCGCAGAAGTGATGAACTACAAAGCCTTCCTCAACGAAGTGAATGAAACTTACGCTCCCCTGTATTACACAATTATTAAAAAACCCATGTATATAAATAAAATAATTTTCCGGTGCAAAAAAAGGAAGTACAACAGTTTAAATGTTTTCTTCGACGACGTGAATCTCATCGTAAGCAACTGCAAACTGTATAACACCCCGACGTCGGTCAGTGCCTACCTCTGTGTCATCGTGGATAACATGCTTCTCGACATCGTTAATAAAGTAAGGTCTGATGAAAACCTACAGAACTACAATAATATCCTCATCGAGCACTTTTACAAAAACAAAAGTTTGAGTAACACATGGGAGAACCTCAACATGGACATGGGCGGGGGGAGAGATCAAAACAGCGCAGGGGGCTTAACCCTTGCGAACAACACCGCGCCATCCCTAAATATGTATTCCGAGATGAACTCGAAGAATGCGCCTGCAGGGGAGGGCAAGTAAGCACACCTTCAAATGGATCTTTCGCTTGACAATCCTGGCAATGTGACACATAAGTAACTCAAGCCATTTGTAACTTTTTATTTTTCTTGTTTTTTTTTTTTTTGTTTTGTTTTATTTTCCCTTTGCAGAGGGAAAAATGCACCCCTGTGCCCCCCCCCCCCCCCCCTCCACACACACACACGCAGGTCGCGTTTACTAGGCTCCAAAAAAAAAAATGCTTGAATCTGATTTGGTTGCATTTGAAAGTTGTCTTTTTTTTTTTTTTTTTTTTTTTTTTTTTTTCACCACTGTGCATACGTGTGTGTATTTTTTACCGCCTGACCTGTTCATATTTTTTTTTTTTTTTTTTTTTTTTTTTTTTGAATAACAAATATGCTACATAAAAGAGGTTTGGGACTGAAGTATCGGAGGAATCATCCCGGTGAGACGATATAACTCCTGAATGATTCCCTCTCGGGGCCATCCGAAAAGAGGGAAAAAAAAAAAAAAAATATATATATATATCACTGTCCTTTTTTGTTGCACTAGAATGAATAATAGTTGTTCCTTTTCATTTTGGACACCGTGATGAAGAGGATTCAGTCGATGCAATTGGTGGCCCAGTGGAGAACAAGGCCAAATGACGTGGCAAAGTTGTGTGAGAATTTCTGTCCCCGGCTAAAGCTCATACGCTTAGCGCCGTACGTTGGGAAATACGAAAAAATACAGTAAAAAAAAATACAGTAAAAAAAAATACAGTGAAAAAAAAATACAGTAAAAGAAAAATACAGTAAAAAAAAATACAGTAAAAAAAAATACAGTAAAAAAAAAATACAGAAAAAAAAAATACAGTAAAAAAAAAAATACGGAAAAAAAAAAATACGGAAAAAAAACTACTGCAAAAAAAAATACTACAAAAAAAGAAAAAAAAAACATGAAGGGGATTTCTCCATTCGACTGAAAAAAAAAAAAAAAAAAGAAAATGCCAATTGGGGCCCTGCGAAAGATTGCTACGGTGCCCAAGCTGGAAGAAACCTGTAGGGGGGATGTGGCAAATGGGAAAAGGAAAATAGTAGGAAAATTGAAACAACGTAAAGCAAACTAAAACAACGGGGAGGCGCGATCGTCTTTACGACCACTCCTTTGTGAGAACACACGCGCAAGTGATGCCATGTCAGTTGGGCAATTCAAGCAGAATTTTCTTCCCCTTCGTTTGTAATCCCCAGGATCAGATTGAAGTCGCCGACAGGTACATGCCGAATTTCTTCCGTAATACACACACACACACACACACATGTGTGTGTATGTGCAGGTAATTTCTTTGTGTTTAGTAAGAGTATCCTGCTTTTTCCCCTTTGCGGACAATCAGGGAGGGTGAAGTGTTCAACGAAGTAACAGTTCACAGGGATTTTTCCCACCCATGCGGGGATAAGCCACTTTTCCTTCTGTTCGGCATCTGTAAAAAAAGTAACAATATGCCCTGTGTGCTTCATCTGAAGAGTGCGTACTAGCAGGGCGCGCTGGCGCAAGGCACAAGGCACATATTGCCTCTCCTTAGTAACATCACGTCAATTGTGCTCTCCACTGCCGCTCTGCCCGTGATGAATCCCTACACCATCAAGCGGACATACGAGTGCCTGTACACGCACCAGAAAATACAAAAGAACAAAAAATGGCAAGAGGGGTACTGCGAAGTAATCGCCAGTTATGGAGGCATCAAAATGAATCTCCTGAACCAAAGTAGAACATGCATCGAGAGTTCACTGAGCTGTGAGGCATCCTTCAATAACCTCCAGGAGGAAATAGAACTTCCAAAGCACCTGATCCAGTTCGTGGACGTAACGAACTACGCGGAGGATGTCATTAAGTGTGAGACCAGCAAAAAAAGGAGAACTCTATGCACTTCACAAGATGAAGGATCGATACACGCAAATAAAAATAAAAAAATAACAACACACTCAGGGGTAAACAATTCAAGAGAATGCATGGGGTCCGAGACACCCGGAGTTGGCATGCAATACGATGCAACTACATTCAACGATTTCAAGACAGATAGGTATATCCGTGTGAATAGAAAGTTTGAAATGCCAAGGCGGATTAAGAGAAAAGTAGAGGTAGAGAGGCACGAAGATCCACATGGTGAAGCGACACAATATTTGGAGGACGACCATTCTGGGGATGAGTCCTCAGAAGGAGAATTCCCAAACATTGTAAAAAAAAAAAAAACACTTGATAGAACCGCACCATGTCAGCTACCCCACAACAGTGACAACGACGAAAGAATCACCGTATCCTATACAAACATACGAACCTTTAATAACAATAAAAAAAATGTGAAATGGTATGATGGGTTCATCGTCAAAAAGAACGATCTGTTAGAGCTCTACAATAACTCAGGGGGGAGATTGTACATTCGTAGTACGGATGAAAGTATACAGCAGGAGGAGTATATTCAGTTCGGTAGTTACATCGTGTGCAATGATTTCCGCATCCATTCTTCGGGGAATCCACCGGAGAGTGTTGAAACCAATCCCGGAAAAAATAATGGCATGTCGAAAAAGGTCGACGCCAGACATGGGGAGGGGATACCTGCGCAGTTACATCAGGTATCTCGCAGGAAGGGCGACTCGGAGGGAGATACCAACGTTGATGAAGAGGAGGTGGATCTCTGTTCGGATGATAACTCTCGTGTTAACTCCACCGTGGCCGCAAAGCGACGGGTGAATGAGCAACCTGACGCAAAGGCAGTGAGTCTGTTAAACAAATACGTAAGAGGGGAGGAGTTACCTGCGTGTCCTTCTGAGGAGAATCCCGGTCTCATGGATATTTCATCAAGTAAGAAGAAAAAACTTCGGAGGGATGACCGAGGCGGAGAGAGCGACTCACCCGGGGATGCATCTTCCGAGGAGCACCGCATGTACCACCAACGGTGTGATAAGTACCGAAAGGATTATAAACCGAATGAGCGCCAAAGGCGGGATAAGATTGGGTTTCCCCTTTATAAAGAATCTGGGGGGCGTAGTGCCGCGTACCTCTGCTCCTCTTGCAGGCAGGAAGTAAAGACATACAAGGAGATTATCAATATAGCGAGAGTGGTTAGTCAGAACAACTTTTCGTGGGTGAACCCACACCGAAATATTATAAGACTTAATCTGGGAATAAAGTTGCTCAGTATGCGCATGCCGGGCGAGCTCCATGCGCTACTTCCTCCGGGCGGTGAAGACAGCGGGCATGACAGAGACGGTGACCCGGGCATCGTGAGGAGGCCACCCTGTTGGAGTTGCACAAACGGTGAAAATCGAACTTATTGGAACTGCATAAATGATGGGAATAGACCCTGTTGGAACTACATAAATGATGGGAAGCAACTTTGCTGGACGGACATGAAGAATGAGGAGCGACATTTTTCGAACGACTTGAAGAATGAGGAGCGACATTTTTCGAACGACATGAAGAATGAGGAGCAACATTTTTCGAATGACATGAAGAATGAGAAACGACCTTTGTGCAACGACAGAAACGGTGACATGCAACCCTATGGAAGTGACAAGAGCAGCGAGAGGGAGAGACCCTGCGGAAGTGACAGGGTACACGGTGAGAAGCAACCCTGCGGAAGTGACAGGGTACACGGTGAGAAGCAACCCTGCGAAAGTGACAGGGTACACGATGAGAAGCAACTCTGCGGAAGTGACAGGGTACACGGTGAGAAGCAACTCTGCGGAAGTGACAGGGTACAGGGTGAGAAGCAACCCTGCGAAAGTGACAGGAGAGACAGTGAGAAGCACCCCTGCGGGAGCTCCACGGAAGCAAACTCGAATGAGGAAGAACCAGGGGAGGAAGGAACATCAGAGACGGAGTGGGACACAAAGAAAGGTGAGAAGAACGTTGAGATGGTTCGAGAAATTTGCCACGACATTAACCCCCCAAGTTGCCCCGAGATGATCCCCGAGGAAAAGTGCTCGGAGGAGCTACCCAAGTTAGAGTCCACCATAGAACGGACACACCTGAACCCGTACAAAATAGAAAGCCTAAAAAACTTTGCATCTACAAATAGCGGGTTCGATGCATCCCAGATTGATCAAGTCCGGAGACAGAACTTATTTCTACCCATTTATGTTAGCATCTTAAAAGAAAAGGAAGAGCTGAAAAAAAAATTACAAAAAATAAAGTTCAAAAATATCCCGAATTTTTTTCTGAACAAGTTAGAATACATTCATTCCTTTATGAATGCCACTCTACTTCAAATTCACTATCAAATACAATGTAAGCTACTCTGTCTCCATGGTTACTTGATACCCTTGTTATGTGAGATGAGAGGGGATTACCTTAGGGGAGGTAGCATCATGGCCTACAGAAGAATGTTACACAGCGTAGGACAGATGACGGGACAATTTATTCATTCCCGAAGTGATGAGGATCTCCCTAGTGATAGTCGTGATGTTCAAACTAATCATCCGAATGAGGAAGGCAACAAAAGGAGGAAGTATAGCCATGGGGAGGATGATTACACTTTGTTCATTCAAAACGTAGAAGTGTTATGTAGCACGGAGGAAGAAACGAGGTATATGTTTCATGATAATGAACAAGAAAACTTTAATTTAAATTCGTTTGATGGCGAAACGGATATGCAAGGGAAGAGATTCTTCATCAGAAGAACGCAAAAAGAAGTACTACTAGTAAATAAAAAGAAAAAAAACAAATTGACAATGGAGGAAGACATAAATAAATATGTCTACATGAATCATCTAATCGTTATGAGCAGAGACATTTCTCCGGAATTGAACATGTCGTACCCTCCCTACCCACCCTTTACATCCTCCTCCCGTATGAAAGACAGTGATTTACTTCTTTTTGTTACCAAGTGGAATAACTTCAAGAAAAACTATCTAGAGATATACCCCGTAAACCTTGAAACTCTTTCATACATGAATCAGACCTTCCAGGACGAGGAATATGTCAAATCAAAGGAATTCCTTTACTTCCTCAAGGAGTACAAAGTCAAGGTTTTTCGTTCTTGTCTCTTCTTAGTAAATTTAGGCAATCATATTGATAATTTGAAGTATCTTTTTTTTTTTCATCAAAATTTGAAAAAAGAAATAGTTCCTCCTCCCAGTACACTATTCCCCCCTCCTTACGTGGACAAAGAAGATACACTACTACATCTTGATGGCTTCTTCCGGCAGATTGGCATCAAGACCTCGGCATGGGGATCGTCTTGTGAGCCCATCGACTTGTACAATGTGGGAGGAGATTACATGGATGATCTCCTTAACAGGGTGAGAAAGGACGAACAACTGAACGAAAGGCAGAGCTGGGTCATCGAGTGCATGTTGGCATGGTTCAGATGTAGAATGGAGAAGAAGGAAAATGAAATAGAAACGGAGGAGAATTTCGAAGAGTGGGAGAAGTGTGAAACAGAGGACACATTTGATCCGAGCGAGACCATGTCTTCGACTGACGAAAGAAGCGAAGACGAGCTTTCTACATCTACTTACAACGGGATCTGTACTACCACTCACCGAGGAGATAGCATCCTCGTCAATGGTATATTCGGGTCGGGCAAAAGTACCCTCATTTGTAAAGCCATACTATACCTAGACAAGGTGCTAACGCAGGAAGAGCGCGGGAAAAAGAGGAGGAAAGCCGAAAAATGTCAGAAGCGAAACCAGGAGAGGAACGAGGACATGAGTCTGGAATGCAGCCAAAGTGGTGGAAGCGAAGAGAAAAGTTCAGACAAGACGAGCGATCTACCCATGCAAGTAAACCATCGAAGAATCAGCCAAGAGAAGAAGAAGAAGATACTCCTCATGTGTAACACAAATCTAGCCGTAGACAATATCCTTCTGAAGTTAAAATTTCATTTCGATTTTCACGATTACGCCAGAATAGGAAATATTTTTGAAATTAATTTTTTTTTAATAACAAATTTTATTAGTATAAATTCGAATGACCAGAAGAAGACCCTCGAGGTGAAGAACTACGTCCAGAGCCTTGCCCGCTCAACCAACCTACCACCAACAAAGAACCAACCTACCACCGACTGCCCTCCTACCGACTGCCCTCCTACCGACTGCCCTCCTACCGACTGCCCTCCTACCGACTATCCTCCTACCGACCATCCTCCTACCGACCATCCTCCTACCGACCATCCTCCTACCAACGGTCCTACCACTGCCAGTAGTTCTCCCTCCCGTAGTGGCACCTTACCCCCAACGCCTGAAACGAAGCTACATAAAATAAAGGATATGGATAAGCTTGCCGACGCGTTGATGAAAAAAAATAACTTCGTCTTCCGAAACAAATTCAAGAATAAGAGAGTTATAGCAGGTACATGTAAGAGTCTACAAATATATGAGAAGCTGAGTTCAATAAAGGAAAGCATTGATTACCTAATCGTTGATGAGTGCACACAGATAGATGAAATGACACTCTTTCATTTTTTCTTAAAATTTGGAATCCGTAAATTTCTCCTCATTGGAGATGTGAAGCAGTTGGGGGTTGTACTAAAAGGCCCTAGCGATTTGAGAAGAAGCATGTTTTCGCGTCTGGTGGAGAATGAGTTGTTCATAGCGCACCACCTGAAGGAAACAGACATGTTAGCCAAGGACGAAGCTACAGGGACTGCAGGTGTGGACGATGAAATCATGGACCGCATCGTGAACCGAGTTAGGAGCATGCGCGAGGCAGAGTACTCCGCCTTGAAAAGTTATCTGTACGATAACATGTTCGCTCTCCATGGGGGAGGTGGCCATACATATGAAGGTGATCAGGTAAATGTGGAAAACCTTCCGTCACAACCACCCCAAGGTGTAGAAGACAAGGCTATTGAAAGAGTACCACCTCGTACAGGCATGAACCACCTCATACTCATGAATGAGCAGTTCAGATGTCATCCCGAGATCAGCGCCATATGCAGTCACCTCTTCTACAATGGTCTAATCAAAAATGCAAAGTGCACAGAGACCATCCCACTCATTTATAAACCTTACGGATCGCACGTCAATTTTATTTTATTGAAAAAGGCACCCAGCGAAGTAACCTTTCGCTCGTCCTTCACCAGCGCAGCAGAGGCCAGAGTTATTTTGACACTCTGTGAAAACATGCTAGCATCTTCCATCAACCCAGAACAGATAGGAATAATTTCCTTGTTCAGAAACCAAACCTTCTATATTAAAAATAAAATGAAGGAATCTCCTTATTATGAGCGTCTACGAAATGTGAAGGTAAGTACTGTGGATTCCTTTCAGGGTATTGAGAAAGACATTATCCTTTTTTCCTGTGTTTTGGGAGAGGTGAGCGGAATAAATAGAGTTGGAAGATTCCGTCAGAACCAATCAACTCCTTGGCGAGATGACTACTTCCAAGCCTTCTGCAACAACAGCAACAGAATAAACGTGGCGCTGAGCAGAGCCAAGAGCCAATTGATAATTGTGGCCCAGAGTAGTTTCGTCGAAGGAAATCATCTGTGGAGTTACATCAAATCACATTCCAAGGTTTACCACTGCGAGTGAGCAAGCCATGTCGAGTGAGCAAGTCATGTCGAGTGGAAAAGTCATGTCGAGTAGAAAAGTCATGTCGAGTAGAAAAGTCATGTCGAGTGGAAAAGTCATGTCGAGTGGAAAAGTCATGTCGAGTGGAAAAGTCATGTCGAGTGAGCAAGTCATGTCGAGTGGAAAAGTCATGTCGAGTGGAAAAGTCATGTCGAGTGAGCAAGTCATGTCGAGTGAGCAAGCCATGTCGAGTGGTTTGAAAAAAAAAAAAAAAACTTCTACCAATACGATCGACGCATCCACCGGAAAGGTCAAAGCGGAACGACGTAACGCTTGGCCTCGTGTTGCAAGGCGTTGTAAACAGTGAAGGTCTTCTTCCTTGTGAAAGACATATCAGAATTTGAGATGATGGAATCATTAGTATCGTCAGATGCATAGGAAATGAAGCTGCTACAGGTATTGTCTGAAATACAGATAAAGTTTGGAAGAGGATAGAGGAAAAGGAAAGGAGAGTACCTCTTCAAAATTCTATTATCATGGGGTATTGGATAAATATGACTTTGCCCCACAATCGTAGAGAGGAGAATATTCTGCATATTATTTTTCTCATTGTTGCAAGCATTAATGGTTGAGCTCCATATTAAATCATTTAAAATATCTTGTCTGAAGAATATCATTTTTTTATTGAAATGACGGATTCTACATGGGTTTGTAGCGAAGATTATCTTCTTCTTTGATGAGAAAAAGGATTCTATATTTTGTTGAAATTTTCTAACATAGTATGGTAATATCGGCATTTGAGGGATGCTATTTTTGCATGCACATGGGTCGTTCTTTCCAGGAATGAAGATCAAGTAACAGTGCTCCAAGATCAGTTTGAATTTTGATATAAGCATGACCGACAGTTTTTCAAACCCCTTTATGTATACGTTGTGAAAATTATTGTTGTAATCAAATTTTAAACTTATCAAGTCACCCATAAATATGAAACCTATGGGAAGATTATTTTCTGGGTAGGTATTAACGTATAAGGAAAACATCTTGTCGAGGATTTCGAATGTGTAGGGATTGTCTAGGTACACGTCGTGCATGATGATCCAGTTTTTTTTCTTATCGTTTTTGCTTACGATGATTTCGTACTCCTCCACTTGTTTTTTCTCCTTTTCGTTTTCGAAATCGTAGAACATGTCTTCTTCGTTCCGCTCCTCTTCGAAGTTCCTAAGGGGGGGGGAAAAAGCCATCATCAATGGATCAACCGGGTCAACCAACACAACCACAACACAAACAACACAAACAACACAAACAACACCACCAACCAACCAACCGATCAACCGAATCAATCCGCCTACCTGGGGGGGTGCATGATCTCCGCGGCGTAGAACGTCTTGTTGGAGAGGCGCATGCGGCCCTGTACGAGGATCACGTGCCCGATGCAATAGAGCCCGTGGTTTATCACGCACTCCCGGTTCAGGAAAAGCTTTATTTCATTACGTATACCCTGGATGACCATATCTCCGTCCCGGTTGAGTCCCAAAATTCCTATCACATGTTGATGTCCTGTGTTCGTTAACTTAATGGCATCTACAGATGTTATAATTGTTTTGTTTTTAATGTGTATTTCGTTTAGAGCATCTGACCAGAACAGAACGGAGGCATGTCCTTTGGCTTTCTTCGTTAGCAGATGATATTTTAGTTCATAAAATTCCACATCGGTGTTTGCATCTATGTAGTTGTTGTAATTATCTACAAAATCCCTTTTTTTTTTTTTTATAAATTTCATTTTTTTCTCATCATAGAAGAAGTGGCTAAAATCGATGAAACAGTTAAATACTTTTATGGCATCTCCATACTTCTCCTTATACACAGCTATAGATTCTTCGAAAATTCTATGTTTATGATTTGCTATAATCTCTTCAATTTCTTTAGTGGTGATGCTCGTTGACTCTTCGTAATTATTTCTGCACTCCTTTACCAGGTAATGAATGAGGTCTGAATCAAATTTAGCTATATCTACCACACTTTCCTGTTCTCTGTTTCCCTCTGCGATGAGTTTTTCTTCCTCTATGTAGCTCTGCTCATATATTAACTGGAGGCAATCTAAATTCACGTTTATCTTGTGGTCGTAGAGATAGGCGTAGAGAGAAATGTGACTGATAGACCCGTTGAAGGCAAGGAATACCTCGTCAATGATACTCTCTCCTTCATTTTTAATCCTTATTATGTTTTCCTCTATGTTTGCTAGATATAGATTGATGTTCTTTATATCGTGGTGGCTCCTGGCGCTCTCAATGAGACGCTCTCTTGCCAAGTCCTCCATCTGCCCCGATGATATGTTGATCTGCTGATATGCTAATCTGTTTAACGAGCAACCTGACCCACCTTGAGGCAAGTGCCACCCGTCTTTCTCTCCACCTCTCTACAAACTGAACGTGAGTACCCGAGTGAGCTTCTCACGTAGCATCCTTTGGGGCATACAACCCGCTTTGGACGAGGACATTCGCTGAGGGGGTAATACACAAATAACTCTCCTAGCTAGCTCCGCCAACTCCACGTGGAATGCTCAAGCGATTACCCACTCTATAGGGGAGGGGTAAGATAGGCACACTCACAAACGGAACCACCTTTTTCTTACATGTGGAGAATCACCCCCAATTGGCTGATATAACTCCTACATCCTCAGATGTGGATCTATTGTTCGTTCTTATCCTCCCTTAGGGGGCGGGAAATTTTCCCTTGTCATGAAATGGAGTTCACTCCGGGGGGTAGGCGCCACGCTAACGAGTCCCTATGCCGAGGGAACCAAGGTGATCGCACACATGGAAAAAAAAAAAAAAAAAGAATACACTTTTTCTTACGTACAAAAGAGGAATTGCTACACTCCATTCCATCTGCGTCAATGCTTAAATGATCATAGCGAAAATTTTTTTTTTTTTTTTTTTCCCCTCTCAGTGTGGGTTTACGCGAAAAGGGTGTAGTAAAAAAAAAAAAAAAAAAAAAAAAAAAAAAAAGAATCCATAGACATGGGATGGATCCTGTGAGCCATTTAACAGTTCCTTTTTTTTTTTTTTTCTTTCAATTATATATTTTCCCATTTTTCCTTCGTGCATTACTTCCCCCTTCCTTTCTTATATTTCCCCCCATCTTTTTTTTTTTTTTTTTTTTGCTATTTTTTCTCCTCCTCTAAATGGAAAATCTAGCGGTGTGCTGGAATGCATATCAAAATGGGATTAGGTAAAAATTGGCACAAAAATGGGGGTACCTTTTTTTTTTTTTTTTTTTTTTTTTTGAGTCGTCCCCTTGTGGGGGTGGAAAATTAAAACCCTTTGGGAGCATTACTCTACAGATTTTTTGCGTAAAGTGTGGAAGTGCATTGTGTAAGTATGGGTCTGCCTCAACTTTAGGGTCGTGGGTCTATCCGCACTCCCCGAATCAACCGAAGAAAAAAACGCCCCCGACAATGGCCCCCACAACGCTTAAAGAAGTGAGCGCCAGAATCATCAACTTGTTCTCCTGAAAGAAGTCTTCGATCGTGAAGTCCTTCAAGAGGGGAAGGAACAGAAAAAACAAGCGCACCATACAATGTATCCAGTCACGTATTGGTTTCATTACATATGTTTGACACTTGGATGGGCATAAATCACACGTTCGCTTCTATGTGCATGCTCCACTTAAGTTCGAACCTTATCCTCAGGGTCATCATTCGAGTCCGCCTCCGTAGCGCTCAGGTCGACTCCGGGAGAAACCCCCTTCATTTCGAAGGTGCAGTCAGATGGGCCTACTCCTGTGTATATGTGTAGGGGGAAATAAAACGGGTTCTCATGTTTCCACGTTCGAACGTTCGAACGTTCGATCGTTGAATCCACGTGTCTGCAAAGTGTTTCTATGAATATGCCTACAAAATATGCAGAGGTGCGAGAGAACCCCCTTTGGAGACCTCACCTATTTTTCCATTCTCATTGTCGAAGGTCAGATACTTGTTTAGGAAAAAGGGAATCCCCAATTTGAGGGTTTCCTCTGAATTTATCAAAACTCTATAAACTCCGTCGCTTCGGGAAAAAAAGAGAAAATTTCAAGTGTAAGGGGAGGTGATAACGTATGCTCCATCACATGTAGGTACGTTCCAGGTGGGGGGAGACAACGTAATTTTCCCACTGCGCTGCATGTTAAGATAACCCTTCGTGGATTAGGTAGTCCTTAGGATGGATCAGCACCTTCCCATCACTGAACGGGGTAAAAAAAAAAAAAAAAAAAAAAGGGGCAAGGAAATCACACGTAGAGAAGTTCCCTTGTGGAGAAGTTGCTTAAATTGCTTCTCCGCATCACTGGACGTACTCGAAGACGAGCTCCACCGTAGGGAAATCATCCACCCCTCCGTTTTTCAGTGTGAATACACCCTTATTAATGATGTTGGAACACTTATTGTCATTTCCAACGCAGGAGTTGTAGATGGCGGTCTTCAACTTGGCGGTGATTTCAGCTGGAAAGGATAGGAAGTAATTATCTGGGGAGAAAAAAAAAAAAAAAAGGGAAGCTGATAGCCATGTATAAGGGATAAAAATGGCAAAATGTTCGATGGACTGCTTAGTTGTGCGCGGCGCTTACATGAATCGATGACAGCTACTCTGCCGATCGCATTTTCCACCCTATTTGAGGTCGACACCATGTTGACTTCTTTCAAGAGAAGACTATAGGTGCTTTTGGACGTGTCTGAATATGCGAGCCACACAATTTCGTGGGAGGTGGCTTGCGGGTCTTCTCCCCCCAGGTGTTGAAAACCCATCTGTAACTTGGACACAGGGAGAACCTTCCTTAATGCTTCATTGTTAATTCCACCGAAGGTTGCAAAACCCCCTCCTTCAACAAAGCATAATCCAAAGATGTTCTTTTTAGACACCGACTTCTGTACCAGGGTATGCAAGATAGAAGAGGATTCTTTCTTGTTAGCAATAGCATCTGCACGGTTATATGCTAATCCGATAAAACCAGAAATAACATTATTGAAGGTTAGTACGCCACTCTGTGTTACACAGCCAAAGTGTTTGTAGTCGAATTTAACCGTGTCGTACAGGTAAAAGGAATCTCTAAAATAAAATCCCTCTACTTGTTCGGAACCAAGATTTGAACTAAAGGAACACACGGACATGTTCCTCTTGTCTAACTTGGTATTCACATTTAAAAAATTTATATCATTTATGTAGGTACAAAATCGATTGGTGCAATTTTTTTTTCTCAACCCAAAATCATGGATCATCTTGAAAAAATGTTCTATTGGAGCGCAAGTATTTCCTTGTCCTATAGCAGTGCAGTACCTACTTTTGCAACTTATATATTTTACACCTTCCGATGCGTTCACTTCATATTTTATATTATTCATTTCTTCATTTGGTTTCGCATTATAGGAACAGTAAAGGGCAGTTATCGGGGTGGACGTGACGATTCCCAACTCAAGTGGTGTCTTCTTCGACCCCATCAAGAGGGGCAAACTCCACCTGAAATTTTGTTCATTTATCTTTAAGGTGAAGTAGTCCTGCTCCCTTTTTTTCGCTTCTAGGAGGGAGTTCCCCTTGCTCGTCGTACTAGCGCCGTTCACCCGTTTGGACGTAATGGCAGAGTTCACCCCGGGGTCACCTCTTACACTGCGTTGAACCTTGAAAGCCTTCCTTCGGATCGCTTCGCCAAAATGATCCGCAGAACAAACTGTTACATTTTGTGTGTGCAAGAGGAGTGTCGCCAGGGTGAACAGCAGCGGGATAATTAGCGCCATCCTTACCAAAAGTGTGATCATCCAGTTGAGCAGTGGCAAACAAAGGTGAGGTGCTACCCATGTGTTAGTACCCAAAATCAGCGTTTATCATATTTTTTTCTTTAAACGAAATGGAGACACGAATATTTGGGTCTACTGAATTGTGCCTTGCCAGGAGGTCATTATCTATCCCCTGTAATTCGGTGAGAAAAAAATGCGGTCATTATTTTTTGCACCTCAAAAAGGAACTAATAACCTTAACGGGGCAGGCAAAAAAAGTTCACAGGGAAAAAATCACCTGAACAAGCTAGCCAAAAAAAAAAAAAAAAAAAAAAAGAAAGAAAGAAAAAAAAAGAAAAAAAGCTCAGGGAGGCAGTGATAGCGACATCGAAATGGTGGACACTATGTAAAGGGGGAAAAGACGCGTAGAAAAATTACGAAATGGCCCCACCCCAAAAAAAAGGAAAATACATTTTGCTATTTTCTACATTTCTTCAATTGGAAGCATTTTCCGATTTTAATTTTTCCCCACTCAGGAGGGGCGCGTGTCAACTTCAAGCAATGTGCACATCGTTTATTTGATCATTTATTCGCTTAATTATTTACATACTTTTTATTGCTTGCTTTTTTGCCCTAGCTGGGTGACCCGGTGAAGTTTGCCATCACGGGAAGAAAGTTATTTCGAGGGGCAACTCCCCCGGCACATTGCTGTATGCACATGCAGACAAAACGAAAATGCCTTAAAATCTGGGAGAATCCCCCCAATTATGCGCAAATTGGAAATGTGTTGACGAGGGATGTGCCGAGGGCACAACGCAAGAAAGCAAAGGACAACATAGATAGCACAGCTAATTTCGCACAGATATATATAGCTACGCTTAACACACACACAAATAAGCACGTCATTACGGGTAGGGGGATTACCTCCTGGAGTTGTCGTAATAATTGCGAGCCTTGTATCTCCCCCCGAAATTCCCCTCATTGTGGCGCTTCACCTTGTTGTACTTCTCCTTAAGAGATATGTTCGCACTGATTACATCTTTCATGATCACCTTCTTCGAAAACGTAGTGGGTATGCCACCACGTTCGATGGTCTCCCCTACAAGTTGTACCTTCTTCACTGGAGAAGCCAAGTTGTCGTGAGAAGACTTAAAAAATGCAATGTTGCTGTACTGAAATGAAAGCACATCGTATATAGTAACAGGTTGGTAGGTCATTCTTTTAATGTGTACAATTCTATTTATAATCTTTTTCAATTCCTCAGAGGTTAAGTCAATTAATGGGGACATGAACAATGTCTGCATAGTCAGGTAGTGATTTAGAAAGAGGTAGTAGTATCTCATCTCGTATTCTAAATTAAGATGTTCCAACAGTTCGTTTATCTTTTTTTCTGTCTCTTTGTCTAGGCTTTGCTTTATTATAATATCTTCATTTTGGAAGTGCTCCTTTGGGATGCTCAGGACTTGCCTGATGTACGTCTCGTCCAAATTTCCCTTTGGGTTGCTACTTAACATGGCCATGAGTGGGGGTTCTGATGTAGCTTCCTTTCTCTGCTCTCCATGTAACTTTTCAATCTGAACTAACTCCTCTTTTATTTTTTCCCACTTAGTGTTTTCCTTATCTGTGTGTCGTCCCCTCTTCGTAATGACCCTCACATCCTTGAAGCCATTTTTTCCTTTCTCATATAGCAAACACAACAAATCGGCAAGCACCTCGTGCAGAAAGTCTATCCTGCGTTCGTTCTCATTTTCATATACTTTATCTTTAACGATGTAATTCCTGCTCTCATTAAATTGCATGAAAATTTTGTTAAAGTCATCCTCCCTTTGTAGGACACATGCGTCGGGATCTAACTCCTTTATATCTTCGCTCACTTTTCGGATTATATCAAAATAGTAGTGATCGTCCAGGTAGAGCAACACGTCGTACTTGAGGATGTCTTTGCTCCTTTGCGAAAATATACTGCTGTATATCGTCGTCAGCAGTTCGTGCACCACATCTATGGAGGTGATCATTTTGCCTTCTTATTGGGGTGTTTTTTTTGGGGGGGCTATCTTCAAATTAGGGGTTCTTATTCTAATGGATTTCCCCCTAGGCGAGGCGCCTTTCCAACGTAGGTCGCTAAAGGAGGGCAATTCTCCGCAAGTGTGAAATGAACCTGGCCCTCCAA
The DNA here is from genome assembly GCF_000006355.2 of Plasmodium knowlesi strain H. Taxonomy (NCBI): domain Eukaryota; phylum Apicomplexa; class Aconoidasida; order Haemosporida; family Plasmodiidae; genus Plasmodium; species Plasmodium knowlesi. The sequence goes on from NC_011915.2 coordinate 2,367,436, forward strand.
AGTTACACTCAAACGGACTACAAAACGGGAAGACGATTCCCTCGGTGAAGCAAACGCGGAAACGTTATTGCTTACTCCTTTGTAAATCTAAATGGATCATCCTACATCCTACCGCTAATGACCCCTGGCTACCTAACCTATATGATGTGTGTCGCAACTATTGAAGCTTCAAAAATGTTTACCAAAAAAAAAAAAAAAAAAAAAAAAAAAAGGGGAGAAGTTTGCAAATTGTGGCACGAGAAAAAAAAGTGGAGTCGTTTTTTATATAGTAGCTTTTTTTTTTTTTTTTTTTTTTTTTTTTTTTTTTTACGCCACATGGTTGATCAGGTCACACAGAAAATTATGCCAAAAGAGTAACCCGCACATGTGCATACGTGTGGAACGTTTGGTGGAGGGGGGAGACCCGAAGATTCGCATAGGAACATTTTAAATGATCACCCAAAATGAGTGACGAGAAAACCGTGGCCCTCACGAGAGGTATTTGAATCGGGAAGTCACTTGGTCGAGCTGCAAAACGAGGGAAGGCAACATGGAGCGCCGCCCACATTGGAAGTTTAAAAAAATGTTCATGTTTGAAAGAAGAAGCCCTAAGCCAAATGCCGAATGGTGTATCTTCCTCTTGTTCCTGAGAAAGGACAATTTAAGATAGTTGTATAAGGCGCTCTTTCGGCTGTCCTCGTTCATGGCGATAGGGGATATGGCTGACTCTTCCCCGTGACTAGTACTACCCTCGGAGCCGAAGAGGCTGCAGTTGAGGAAGAGATAAAGCTTCAAGTCCATCATGTTAAGAAAGTAATTTTCAAATAGTACGGGAAATATCAGCTTGTAATTCATTGTAAGTTTAATCTTATTCTGTTGTTCCTTCTGTGCGTCGTTCAGGTTAACACTGCATATGTTATAGGTCGTGCTGTTGGGGGGGCTACTCTCCGTTGATGATGTGTGGCCTCTCGGGAGGGTGATCCGCTCTAATTCTTCTTCAAAATTGGGTTCGCCCTTCTTCCTAGTTCTTTGTGTATTTTCGAGGAAGAGCTCTTTCACTTGGTGGTAGTAGTACGACCATATACCCTTCCCATTCGTCTTTCCCCCTACCAACCCGCAAATGGAGGGGAGGTTATAACCCTGGCGTAAATCCCATAAAGTCTTTTTGAAAAAGAAAGCCACATTTACTAAAAGGTGTACTTGGTTCATAATTATTTTACACTTGTACAGGAGGGGGAACAGGACTAGGGGGGGTTCTTTCCCATTGGCGGCATGTCTCGTCACTTCAGTGGCTTTCCCTCCCCGGTAGGTAAACACCCGTTTGAGCTTACAGAACAAGTCAAATATATTGACTTTGTAATTCTTCTGAAAGTAAAAGGTATAGTTTAAGTACACGTTTCTTATTTTGTCCATCCAGAAGAAGCCTCCCCTCTTGTTGGCGTCTTCAAGAAAGGACAATATCATGGACTTCACATCTGCCTCATTCCCACCCGTTTCCCCTTCATGTGTATTTTCCTCCATCCGCCGAAACTTCCTATCCATGTTGAAGTAGAAAACCAAGTCCACTTTATTTTTCACGTTGAAAAAAGCCTTCATACATTTGGAGTTTTCGAACCAGCTGGAGGAATAGGCGTTTAAGCAACTGGACAGTTTTAACTTAGACCCGTAAATATTATACAGTTGTTTTGATAGGACTTGGTTATCGTCTAAGTTCCTCCTAAAGGAAAGGAAGTGGAGGGGAAATATCCTTCCCGAGTTGACACCTCCCGCCGAATGGCCTTTTCTCTTTCCTAAAAAGTAGAGAAGGTTGTGGAAGAGCTCCTTCTTCGCTTTCAATTTTATTTCAAAAATGGTATTCCAGATTTTCCTGATACCAAAAAGAAAGACCTTCTCCCTGTGCAGATAGCTGTAAATGTTCTTCCGTTGCGGGGGGGAGCCTCGCGGGAGCACGTCATGCTGCCCAGTATGTTGCTCCCCTGAACTGTTAAGATTTTCCTCCCCATTTTCGCTCTCTTTTTTTTCCTCATTTTCACCTTGCCTGTTCATAATATTTACGCACTCATTCAGAGCTGAGTTGTCTTGCTCTTTCTTGAAAGCCCCATTGACGTTGACGCCGAAAATGAAATACGCCGGTAAGTTCCTGCGTAGCTTCTCCAACTCCACAATGTCATTCACGTAGACAATATCGTAGTCATGTTTATGGTTTCTGTAACTGAGATTTTTAAAAAACTTAAGCCTGAATTTATCCCCATAGTTAACGCTGTGCAGGTAGCCAAGAGTAACGTTCATGCATAAGTCCAATAAGGAGTTAAAGCTCTTTGATATGGAGGGGATAAATGAAAATTTTCTATTTTCCACTATGTCTATTTGTAGTAGGTGTTTATTTTCCAGCTTGTCGTGAAGCAACTTCACATGGATATAATTGAATAGGTTCGATTTTAGCAACATATCGAATGTGTCTTGGTCCCACATGAAGATGCTACCCTCCTTTATTTTCATTTTCTTTTCGAACAATTTGCGCAGCTTGTTCGACGGTGCTTCGGGTTTCTGCAAATCATCGGGGCTCGGCGCGGCGGCGTTCACGCCGCTGGCGGAACCCTTGCGCTCGAAGATAACTTCCTCCTGGGGGTTAGCATCTGCTGGAGGAGCGGATGGAGTCGTCCCCGCATCGGTTTTTGGAGTAGTCCCTGTAGTTGTCTCCGCATCTATCGTTGGAGTACTCCCCAGAGTGGTCGTCCCTTTGGCCATTTCTGTTTCGGTTTTCTTCCCTGTTTCCGTGGTGGGTGGTCTCCCTCGCCGGAACACCCTGATCTGGACGCATCCTGGGCCCAGAATGAATTCCTCCACATAGATGATCAAAATATCCTGGTTCCCATCTTTGACGACTTCGTGCCGAAGGACACGCGAGAAGAGGTAATTGGATTTTGTGTAAAAGTTCGAAACAATTTTAACAACCCCCTCAATGTCTTTGTGCCGAATGGTCTTGATGTTTTCTCTGCTAAGTAAATTATCAAGCAGGGTGGGACTAATCACCGTACTCCCTCTAACCACCACTCTGCTGATGATATCGTTCTCACTTCTCTGACTAAAGCTTTGGAAAACGTTTTTTAAATTGAAACTTTTTTGCTCCTCCTTGGATGGCTCATTGAAATAGTGGCTTCCCTTGGTGGTAAATTTGCTCCAAATTTCTTTTAACTTATTTTTGAGGAAGAGGAGATTCCTGTCGTTTGTCTTCCTTCCTCTGTGGTGGCCATTGAGGTGGCCATTGTGGTGGTCATTGAGATGATCATTGTGGTGATCATTGTGGTGGTCGTTGAGGTGGTCGTTGAGGTGGCCGCTGGACAAGATTGCAGCTCGGCTGTAATTTCCCCTTGCTCCTCGCTCGCAAACTCTCCTGGAGCGAAGGGTATTCCAATTGGCTAAAATGAGAAGCCACACACACAGCCGCGCCACATTTTTCATGTTATCGTTGGCGGGCTGTGGAAGGGGTAATCATGTGCGTAGGGACGGCGAGTGCATCTGCATGTGCTACGGAAAAAAGAAAGAAGGAAAAGGAAAGAACACCTCTATGATGGCCACTTAAAATTTGCTAAATACGTTACACTCGTGCAGGGATGCGTCATCACCCCCTTTTGGTATACATCGGGTATAATCGTTTCTTTTTTTCTTCTTTTTTTTTTGCACTACTATATTTTTGTAGTATTTTTTGTGCAACTGCTATGATGGATATTTAATCGGGTAGATGAGCACTACGCAGATGTAAGGAGCAGGGATGTGGTGGTAAAACAGGGCCACGCTCACGACAAACTATAGCCACCTCACATGTCGGTGGAACAGGCTCCAAAAAGGTCCTCCAGCGGGGGACCCACCCATGTGAAACCAAACTATAGACGTTTAAATCAATTGAATGCTTGATCGCAAAATGGAGAGTTATACAAAGAAAAAAAAAAAAAAAAAAAAAAAAAAAAAAAAAAAAAAACACGTGGACAACTTTGGAAAAATGTGCACGCAGGAGGGTTAGGGACAAAACAATTGTAAACAAAAAAAAAAAAAAAAAAAAACTACCACACACGGTACGCCCAAATTAGAAGAAGGAACTTCCCGATTTGGCGTACCTCGAGGCGTAGTGGGTATCATAAAAACGCAACGTCCTTAGCCGCTGGAATCCAACGTCGTAGTACACGTTCTCTGTTTGCCAATTGGGAGAATATAGCCGAGAGGTGTTGCCACATGGCCAACGAACACCACAACGAAAGGAGAATTCTTGTTTTTGCAAAAAGGTGAAATCTGTCAAATCGTAATATTCATCTGTACACACACCACTATGCATGTAACGTTTTATCGGTTTACAAAAGAGAGAATTGGAAGTTGTCTTCCTATCCACGGTATTTTTACCATTTCTCCGCATCATCGGAGTCCAGTGAGCGGGACATGGTTGAGACCAGTCCTGTTGGCAAGCATTGATACATGGCCAAGGTGAAAAACATTTATTTGAGAAGAGGTACTTATCGAAGGAGCTAAACGATCTAACTGCAAAGGACTTCGAACACCCTTGTGGGGGGTTGTAATGATATGGAGCTATGCACTTATTTTTCTTGAGGAGCCAGTTGTACGGACATGTCTGGTGATAATCTTGTATGCATTTTTCCAGGCATGGCCAAATAATTCGACACTTTTTTTCGATTTGTTTTTTTATCTGTACACTGTTGTATACTTCGATCACAAGACACGCGTTTCCCCAATTATCCGCTAAGCGATCAACATGTATGCGGTCATCTTCTGTTCGACTCGGTTCCCAGCTCCGGTTCACGCAGACGTGAATAGTCTTTCCGTTCACGGTGTCGAAGCGTTCATTTATCAGCTCATATCCAAGGGGGCACACCGCCGCGTAGTTTTTCTCGCAAGGAGAAAAACATGGCCAATCCGATCTACACAGAAGGCTCCAGTTACGTCTAATAAGTGGAGTAGCATACTTAAAGTTGACTCTATCTCCACAAACCTTTTTCAAGTATGGTGGATAATCTGCGGGCGCTTCACACCATTCATCATTGGTTTCAGTCCATCCCAGGGGGCAAGACACTTGTACGTAATCCCGTTCGCACTCTCTACAAGGAAATTCCAATAAACATTTTTTCTCCAATTTCTTTATTTTTTCTTCATCGAAGGTAATGAAAGACATGTCGTGAGCTACATCATACACACTTCTGGTTAAGTCGTTTAGGTTTATCATGGAGCTGCACTTATGGACATTGGTTCTGTACCATCTTGGGGCCATACATTGCTTGGCACTTAATTTAGTCCACCCTACAGGGCACTCCAAATAATTTTTTTCAAAACAGATATGCCCATAGTATGACTCATCCACCTTCTCCAGTTTATAGTTTTCATACAAGTTTTTTATTTCTTTTAAATTTTGTATCTCTGTTGTGTGTGCAGTATCTCGATCATACAGAGGCGATTGCTCATCTGCTTCCCCCTTTTGCAGTGGGAATTTCGCCTTCCCAATAATTGAAGAATCCACATGGTGTTCTTTGTGAAAATCCTTTGTTGAGTTGATTGATTTTTCCCTCTTCGACTTGATCTGGAGAAAGGAAAATGAGTTTCCCTTTCCGGGGGAGGAGTGCCCCTTCCTCAATGTCTGAACAACTTCATCGATATTCCTCCGTAACTCCTCATCCTTCGAAGCCTGCTTAAGCAGAAGAAGCTCCGTAATTTTCTGGTCGCTCAGGATAACCTCATGCGGATGGTCCACATTTCTCCCCTCAGTTAGAGGTAAGGTCTCCCCGTTTGTGTGCATTAAGGATTCATCATGGTTGGGGAGGAACTCCTCATGGGTAGTAGTACTATCATCAACTCTGTGATAGTTGGATTTGGCAGAACCTATGGGACCATCCCTCAGCCAAGCTGTATCTGCCAGGAGAATACCTCCACTGTTCATTTCTCTGTTCAGGCCAAATATTTTTCCCTTCTTCAAATGGTTCCCCATTTTTCTACCCTTTAGGAGTCGAACTCGGAATGTTGCTTCGTTAACAAAAGGGGCTTTACATCTGATTGCCCAGGTAGCCTTCATTTCGTTTGTGTAACCTTTGAAGGACCAGATGTTGTTGCACGGCTGGGTGTATTCCACAGGGGATGCGCAAATGTGATCTGCCGAATCTACTAGAACCCAATTGTAAGGACAAGCCAAATCGAAATTCTGATACTGCTCATTTTTGGAATGCCACATGAAGTCGCACCTTCTGGATAATTCATACTTTTCTTCTTTGCTCATATGTTCGAAGGATATGTTCTTTATTTCCTCACTTTGGGCACAGGGACCGTTGTATGAATGGGGAGGAGAACAGGTAGTCCCTCCTCCCTTCCGGTTAGAAGTACTACTGGTCCACCCCAGTGGACACACCTGGTCGTTTAGTTCGTTCTCCTCCGCATTCGCTCTAATAGGCCATTCAACATTACACTTCCTCATTAAATTTTTTTTCTCCAGCTCATTCAAATTAGACAGATACAAAACAGGACCACAGACTCCGACATAAGAGCTAGTCGCAGAACAGTGTTTACCATCTGGACTAGGAATCCAGTTTTTTGGACAGAGTTCATTAAAATTGTAATTTTTTTTTAAGCAAGGCCAACTGACGTCGCATGCATCTGCCCATGCCTTTTTTTCTTCTCTCGAGAAATTTGTAAAAATTTTTTTCCGAACACATTTTCCCATGTAAGATTTTGGGGCGTGACAGATCTTACCTTCGAGAATCCAACGGTCGGGACACTCCTCCAACAGATCTTCTTCACTACATCTATGCATACATGGCCATGACACATCGCACTTGATGGAGAAGTGGAATTTTTCTCTAGGCGTTGAATTCACGAACGATGCCATTTTCTTTTTACATGGTCCTTGGTAAGTAGCAGGACTTATGCAGTTGTCTCCATTTCCCCAATCCCCCCATCCTTCAGGGCACAAATCAGCATAATTAATTTCGCATGTCTGTTCATCTGGATTGGGTAGATGCAGACTCTGCGCTGCTTTGGCTACTTGGGTTTTCACCTTCTCTCTTAACGCTACAGGGGGGAAAGGAGGAACGGGGGGGGATGGAACCGCTGTGTCGTTACGATGTTATGTTAAAATGTTCGTTTGGGATGGCGCCCTGATGGAATGACCAAGTGAACAAACCTGCGGCGGGGACACTCTTCAAGAAACGAGAAAGAGGTTCAATTAACTCTCTGCTAAAGTGAGACAGGTCATACAACTGATCCTTTTCACCATGAATGTTTAGGCCCTCCACAGATGATGTGGCTTCCCCCGTGATTCCAGCATTTGCATATGGAACGGGGGAATTCGAAGGAGGGCGTGCACTCAACACCGCGAAGAGTAACACCGTTGGTAAAAACTTCGAGGGGGCCATTTCGCAGGTGCGACAGACGCCAACAAAAAGGGTGTCCGAAAATGGTCGCGTTGCGAATGGAAGATGTATCCAATTAGCGCCCAGATAGAACTTCACACTGTGAATATAATTCTATGCGCAGCTGGAACAAAGGAGAGTCCACCAACATGGCCCCTTTAGAAAGAGACTGAAAAAAAAAAAATGAAAAGAGGTGGACGTGCTTGGAACGGAGAATTCCCTTACGGGTAATGAACAAAGGTGTTCTATTCGTATCGGTATAGTGGGTGCGATTGCCAAATAATGTACTTCATTATGGTAGACAAAAAGGCGGGGAACCCTGCCGGAGTGTAACTACACCTCGTGGAGTAATTTTTTTTTTTTTTTTTTTTTTTTTTTTTTTTCCCCTTCTCCAAATGGTCATGCCATTCCTCGCAAGCAAACGTACACTAGGCATGTTACAGTGTGAAAAAAAAAAAAAAAAAAAAAACAGACACCTTCAATCATTTGGACCCTTTGGTATCTATCCTGATGGAAGTGAGCAGGAGAGTCTTCCCTTACGTATAAAACGATAAGAACTCCTTCCAAACGGTTGCAACTTGCAACGAACTCAAGTGAACTGTGGAGGTAATGTTTTTCATGCAGTCCACTCACAAAGAAGCGTTACTATGGCCGTATAGAGGTGGACCCACCCCTCTGAACCATTGATCTGTTCATAGGGGTCATTCAAGAGGGTTTCAAATAGTTCCCTCTAGCATTGGGATCTTATCATCTGTTTAGAAATGAGACAAACAATTTAAGCTTTCCAGGGTTATGGAAATAACTGTCCCAGAGGTGTCGAATGGACTCCACGAAGGGTGCCACACCGTGGGTATATTCCTCTGTATATAATTATCCATTGTGATTTTTTTTTTTCCTTTTTTGATCCTAGTTAACCTCCAAAGGAACCTTCAAAATAACGGAGGTGACCCCACCACACAGGATGGTGAGACCAGCCGGGTGAGTCCCGCACGGGCACTTCCCTTTCCCTTCTCTACCCCCTCTTCCACGGAAATGTCACATCCACAATCACACGTTCACGTGAACTAAGGATTGACTATTTCACCAAAGCGGAAAAACTGCTCCATTTTCTTTTTTTTTTTTTTTTTTTTTTTTTTGTGGATAAATAAGTTGGGCACACCATGGCGTTTCGTGTTTGTATGAATATGTAGGCCGCTGTAACAGTCGATGCGAACGCGGAAATGGTGAAGTGATGGCGTTTACTCTTGCCGCCCGTCCCCCCCCTCTTGGGTTTTGTAAATTTTTCTGCACAAAGATACTTCTCCACATCGCCTTATTCGTTCCTCCCAACGTTGGATATTCCGTCGGTTCGCCGGATGAAAAAAAAAAAAAAGCATACAAGGAAATAAAAATAATATCAGTTGTACCTATGCTTGCCTAATGAACACTTTTTTTTTTTTTTTTTTTTTTTTTTTCTTGATCCATTTTTGATATTTGCAAGCACAATTGGGCTTCCTTACATAGAGAAGAAAAGCATTTCTCTCACCCCCGTGTTGTGCATCCGTTCGAAATTCCTGGTTACCCTTCCACTGTTACCCTTTTCTCTGGCTACCGCTCTGCACTTTTGTAGCCACCTTTCTTGTACGATTCTAATGAACTACATGTACGTATGTATGCCCACCCCCCTACGCAAGTGTTTTTGCATGAACACCTAGAGCATGTCAAGAAAGGAATTACAAGAAGATTATCCCTGTGCCTATGTGAGCATGGCTCCCTCGTCTGTAAAGTGAACATCTACGTATAGTATAACTCTGCGGCTAAATTTGTAGAGACCCAAAGAGTAGCATCTTCCGCCTGTGCGAAGGAATGTGCTTTACGACGAACCTTGAGGAGACGGCTACTATTGACAGAACGCACATCCGCAAAAAAAAAAAAAAAAAAAAAAAAGTAGGTGATCAGGAAGGTGAGTTTTAGCTTGCCTTTTACTTGTATCTTTCCCCTCTCACCAAACTATGATACGCTTGTTAAGAATGAGAAAAAATGAGTTCACACTAGTGAGATGATTACAGGAGAGATGCCCCACTTGCAGAGACGACTTCATAGTAGAAGCTCTCGTTTGCGTTACTCCCTTCCGTTGTGAATAAAACTTCCAAGGGGGGACCAGTTAAAAATCGCGAACCTCTGGTACGGCCCAAATCGAGTACACGATTTTTTTTTTTTTTTTTTTTTTTTTTGGGGGGTCCCCGTCGGGGTAAAGAGCAACCAGGGGAGGGGTACCCCAGTGGGTAGTCACATAAGTTGGAGCGCAAGGCGTTTGTCACGCGCAACCTGTCTGCCTTGTTTGCCTAGTTTGTCACCATGCCGGTGCTGTACCACCTGACACTGCAGAAGCCCACGGCCATCACCAAAATCGCGTATGGAAATTTCTCGGGGCCAAAGGTGCACGAAATCGTGGTGTCCAAGGGACAGGTGTTGGAGCTCCTAAGAGCGGACAAGCAGGGCAAGCTCAACCTGATTGTGTCCAAAGACATCTTCGGGATAATTCGTTGCCTCCAGACATTTCGCCTCACCGGTAGCAACAAGGATTATGTAGTTATTGGTAGCGACTCAGGGAGGTTAGTGATCCTTCAGTTTAGCAACGAGAAAAATGATTTTGTGAGAGTGCACTGTGAAACTTACGGCAAAAGTGGCCTTCGAAGGATAATCCCAGGAGAGTACATAGCAGTGGACCCAAAGGGAAGAGCCCTCATGATATGTGCAATAGAGAGACAGAAATTTGTATACATACTAAATAGAGATAACAAAGAACAACTAACTATTAGCAGCCCATTAGATGCGCACAAATCACATACCATATGTCATGATGTAGTCGGGATGGACGTTGGGTTCGAGAACCCAATGTTTGCATCTATTGAACAGAATTACGAAATGTATGATAAGCAGGTGACAAATACAACTGAGATTGATGCATGTACAAGGAAAACACTCCTATGTCTGTGGGAAATGGACCTAGGTCTAAATCACGTGATTAGAAAACATACTCTCCCGATTGACATGAGCGCACATTTGTTAATTCCTATTCCAGGAGGGCAACAAGGACCAAGTGGAGTCATCGTCTGTTGTGATAATTACTTGGTTTACAAAAAAGTCGAACACGTAGATGTGTATTGTGCTTACCCAAGGAGACTTGAAACAGGACAAGAGAAAAACATTTCTATCGTGTGTAGCACAGTTCACAGAATTAGGAAGTTCTTCTTCATTCTTATACAATCCGAATATGGTGATCTCTACAAAATTGAAATGGATCATCAAGATGGAGTTGTAAAAGAAATTACCTGCAAATATTTCGACACCGTTCCAGTAGCCAACGCTATATGTGTGATGAAATCTGGATCCCTTTTCGTAGCAGCCGAATTTGGAAACCACTTCTTTTATCAGTTTTCAGGAATAGGAGATGATGATAATGAAGCTATGTGCACGTCGAAACATCCCTCAGGTAGAAATGCTATCATTGCCTTTAGGACGAAGAAACTCACAAATCTATTTCTCATAGATCAGGTGTATTCTCTGTCGCCCATTTTGGACATGAAAATTCTGGACGCGAAGAATGCCAATAGCCCCCAAATTTATGCCCTCTGCGGAAGAGGACCGAGATCTTCCCTTCGTATCTTGCAACATGGATTGAGTATAGAAGAACTAGCAGATAATGAACTCCCTGGAAGACCGAAATATATTTGGACTATTAAAAAAGACAACGCAAGTGATTATGATGGGTACATAATTGTTAGTTTTGAAGGTAGCACACTTATTTTAGAAATCGGTGAAACAGTGGAGGAGGTTGTAGATACCTTACTCCTAACAAACGTAACGACCATTCATGTGAATATACTTTACGATAACTCTCTCATTCAAGTGCACGATACTGGTATAAGACACATAAACGGAAAGGTTATAAACGAGTGGGTACCTCCCAAAAATAAACAAGTGAAAGCAGCCACATCAAATGCCACTCAAATTGTAATTTCACTCAGTGGAGGAGAGTTAATTTATTTCGAAATTGATGAATCACATAGTTTAGTTGAAATATTTAGAAAAAGCCTTAACGTAGAAATTTTGTGTCTTTCTATACAAGAGGTAGAGGAGAATAAAGTGAGGGCCAACTTCCTAGCTGTTGGTTGCTTGGACAATGTTGTGAGGTTACTTTCCATCGAAAAGGAAAAATATTTTAATCAGTTGTCCACCTTTATTTTGCCAAATAATTCATCAGCACAAGATATTTGCATATCTGAAATGTGTGAATTGGGTAACGACAAAGAGAGGAAATTGCTCTTCCTTAACATTGGACTGAATAATGGAGTACTTTTGCGAAGTGTGGTAGATCCCATTACAGGCACACTGACCAACCATTACTCAAAATACTTGGGTGCAAAAAATGTAAAAATATGTCCAGTCCATGTGAAGAAAAACCCAGCTCTCCTTGTTCTATGCGAAAAGACGTACTTATGTTACGTTCATCAGGGGAAATATATTTACTCTCCTTTAAATTATGATATTTTAGAATACGCATCGTCTTTCCATTCGGAACAGTGCTCCGATGGATACGTTGCAATATCGGGAAGTAGTTTGCGTATCTTCCGTTTCTATCGCTTGGGGGAGGTGTTCAGTCAAAATATTTTGCACTTATCATTTACGCCCAGAAAAATTGTACCGCTCCCTTTCCCTTCCCTCTTTTATGATCACGACACGTCTATCGAAATTGAGCGACAAAAGAATATACGCATGCTGGCTATCATCGAGGCCGATCATAATGCGTACGACGAGAATACCCTGCGCGAAATTCAAAGGGCACTCAAGGGTATTCAGCTCGAAGGGGAAGAGCATACCGGTTCGAACGGACCATCCCACTCTGATGGGCGTGATCTGCAAGACAACCTCCCCAATGGGACGAAAAATCAAGGACATTCAAAAAATCAGCTCTTGGAGCAGGAGGAAAACGAACAGATGGAAAATGCATCCAGTCGCCAAAACGGAGAAGTGGACCATAACGATGGGGAGGAAGATGAAGAAGCGGATGATGAGGAGGAAGAACTCCTCTACGATCGAATAGGAACCGTTAAGGCAGGTCCCGGCAAGTGGGGATCCTGCATAAAGATAATTCACCCAGTCAGTTTACAAACCATTGATAAAATTTCACTCGAGATGGAAGAAGCAGCCTTAAGTGTCTGTGCCTGTGAGTTGGAAGCTCTCCATTGCTTAATAGTTGGCACCACGACAAACTTGTCCCTAAAAAATCGAACGGCTACAACAGCAGCTCTGCGTGTCTACACATACGACATCAACTACAAACTTAATCTCCTGCACATAACGCCAGTAGAAGATCAGCCATTCTGTTTCTCTCCATTTAATGGAAGGCTCCTAGCTTCTGTTGGAAACAAGCTAAGAATATATGCACTCGGAAAAAAAAAGTTACTAAAAAAATGCGAATATAAGGATATCCCTGAGGCGATCATCTCCATTAAGGTGTCTGGTGATCGTATCTTCGCCTCTGACATAAGAGAATCCGTCTTGGTTTTTTTTTACGATGCCAATATGAACGCCTTAAGGCTAATTTCGGATGACATAATTCCAAGGTGGATCACCTGCTCCGAGATTCTGGACCATCACACGATTATGGCGGCAGATAAATTCGACTCCGTCTTTGTGCTCCGGGTGAGTGCGCGTGACGGCATTCCCCCATATGTTATTTTCTCCATTCATGTTATTTTCTTCATTCCTATCATTTTCTCCATTCATGTTATTTTCTCCATTCATGTTATTTTCTCCATTCATGTTCTTCCACCCATATGTCGTTCCCTTCGCAGGTGCCGGAGGAGGCCAAGCAAGAGGAGTATGGTATTTCGAACAAGTGTTGGTACGGAGGTGAAATGATGGCCGGGTCGAACAAGAACAGGAGGGTAAGTCCGGCGTGCGCAATCGCACAGGGGGAAAGAACCTCCACCCGCACCCGCTTGTTATGCTTATGCCACGCTTATGACACGTTTATGTTATGCTTACGTCACGATTACGTCACGATTACGTCACTTTTATTTCACCCTTTCCACTCCCTTCCCCGTAGCTCGAGCACATCATGAACTTCCACGTGGGAGAAATAGTCACGTCGCTGCAGAAGGTGAAGTTGTCCCCCACGAGTAGCGAGTGCATAATATATTCCACTATCATGGGAACAATAGGGGCGTTTATCCCGTACGATAATAAGGAGGAGGTACGCAGATGGAGAGCACGTCACATAACGGTGTGACCATCATGGTGGATGCGCTCTTTCATCCTTGTTCATTTGCATGTTGTTCTTTGTAGTCGTCAGTTTGTAGTTCTTTTTTTTTTTTTTTTTTTTTTTTTTTTTTTTTTTTTATGTGGCACATTTCCCTCCCTACTCCTTCGCAGCTGGAGCTGACTCAGCACCTGGAAATCATTTTGAGGACGGAGAACCCCCCGCTGTGTGGACGGGAGCACATATTTTTTCGTTCCTACTACCACCCTGTCCAGGTAGGTCCCGTAGTGCCATTCGGGAGGGCATAGCAACACTTCCTTTGGAGGACCCCCTCCCCAATTAGCAATTCCACGGAATTTTTGTTTCGATACAACATTACATGCACACACGCTCCACCGTTCCGCCTTTACCAACTTTCAGCACGTCATTGACGGAGATCTATGCGAGCAATTTTCCAGTCTGCCATACGACATTCAGAGGAAAGTGGCAGCCGACTTGGAGAGAACCCCAGATGACATCCTAAGAAAGTTGGAAGACATTCGTAATAAAATTCTTTAATAGTTTTTTTTTTTTTTTTTTTTTTTTTTTTTTTTTTTTTCCCTTCATCATCCCTTGTCGCTCAGGGGGGGGTGACTACATGTGCATATGTGCGCATCTATATGTGTGTCTCTATGTATGTCTTCATATGTATGCCTGTTTTTGGGTGAACCCCGTTTGTAACAACTGCCATTCGGCACTTGAGCATGGGCGCATTGGGTTTGCCCCATTTTAAGCTTCTTCTAACCCTCAACAAGCACCCATCGCGGTGGCATAGTTTATCACAGAAAAGGAAAAAAAGAGGTAAACCAACCGTAGGAGGAGGCATACGTCAGCATACGACAACGTACACGCGGGAATGCTACATCTCGCAGGCAGCCGGCCATGATTAACCATGCACATGAATACGCATCATACTTCCACACTCCTCCTCGCATCCTTTCCCCCTTTTCTCGATCAAGCGGGGAGACCAAACGGGTGAAAACAATTTGCAATGATCGGCGATTGCCCAGTGATTGCTACCTCATGTGATAACGTCGCAAATGACATGTGGCCAAAAAATAAAAGAAAATATTCCTTCTCAATGAAGAGGTTACAGTCACACTAAAATGAGGAAGAACAAGGAAAATTCCCTCTTCAAAAAAAGGGAATCATTTTTAAAGTATCAAATAGAGTGTTGTTCTTTTTAACCCCTTCAATGTGTAGTCCCATTTTAACACTTTTTTTTTTTTTTTTTTTTTTCCCCTTCCTTTCGGTGTAACATATTTCGATATTTTCCACTTTAAATATGAAACTCCATCTTTGGTCATTTCACTTTTTCCGTACCCCCCTTGAACGATCGAACATAGAAGCATTTTTCCTTCCTAACTGGCTGGGTGCAAAAAAGCGGAAGGGGAAAAAAAGAAAAAAAAAAAAATGAGTTTAAAAATGCTATGCTGATCGGGGGGGGGGGCGCTGCTTCAGGAATTCATCTCCTCATGGAAAGAAAAAAAAAAAAAAAAAAAAAAAAAAAAGTTAAGAAGCGAAGAAATTATAAAGCAAAGCACAACGGAAATTTTATTTTTCAGCAACTGTTTTATTCCTCACAAGTAAAAAAGTTTTACCCCCCTCACGGAAACAGTTACATTCCTCGCGAACATTTTCCATCGTTCACTTTAAACAAACGGACGTTCAACTGTGGGCGCGTTTCACTACACCTGCAATCCTCCAGAAATACTCGCATTTCTTGCGCAACAAAAGGACGAATCCCCAGGGCCACCACTCTCTCCTCTTCACTTTAACATCAGAAAAATGGGACGTTCATCCAAGAGCCGCTCGGGTGGTTTAAGTAAGCACGAAAAGTGGGGAAAGGGGAAAAAATTGAAGAAAAAAAAAAAAAAAAAAAAAAAAAAAAACGGATAAAAGAAATATATACATATGAACGTGTACGTATGCATATGTACACTTGCAGAAGTTGTGTGGTCAACCCGATGGAAGAATTTCCACGGTAAAAAATACCAACGGGCGTGAACTGTCCCATGTATCCACTCGATTAATTTCCTTCTTCCCAATTCTCAGGCACAAGGTCCTCCTTCCTTAAACAGAACCCATCCAGTGGAGTGAGCAGAGGAAACAGCACAAGCGCTCAAAGCTATTCCGGAGGTGCCCTGCAACCTCAGCAGAAGTCTGGTGGGTTCATCTCCAACATGATGGGAACTGTGGCCAGTGGAATGGCTTCTGGAGTCGGATTTGGAGTAGCCCAGAGAGCCGTCGATGCCATTTTGGGCCCAAGGCACATCGAAGTTTCGCACCCAAATAACAATGCTCACATGAACCAGGCTGCAGCTGTGAGCAGCGAGAGGAACAATGACTTCAGATGCAAACCCCTACAGGACGAGCTCAACCAGGTGCGAAATAGAGAGAGAGTTGGAGACGTGATTTTTTGTTATTCTGCTCCCATATTATTGGGTTCCCCCCAGGGGGGGGGGATAGTATGAAACTACCCCTTTCCGTTATCCATCGTGTCGACCTTTGCGTACACATTTTCAACCACCCCCCTTCCCCCCTCATGTAGTGCCTGACGAGACATTCTGATATCAGCCTCTGCCAGAATTACGCCGACTCATTGAAGTCATGCCAACAATCCATGTAAATAGAGGACGCTACTCATGGTTGAAGGAGGAAAGAATCTGAAAATCAAGTGGAATATGCGTCGACGGGGGAGGAGAAAGAAGTATGCACCTTCATACCCCGTCCGTCGTTGAGCACATAAACCGTGAAACGCAGAAAAACAAATGTGTGCGTTACGCACTTTTATACTCTTGTATGTATATGCACCGATGTACACATATTTATGTGTGAACCTATGGGGATTTCCGCTACGCGTACACACACCATTTACCCCATCGGGTAAGCACCTTTTGCCTTACCACGTTTAAAACACGGAAAAGGAAAAAAAAAAAAAAAGGTATAGCAATGGAGGGAATTCTTCCATTTTAATAAAATTTTCCTACATTTTTTTAAAAGACGCATATTTCTGCTCTGAGAAGGTGAAATGAAATTTTAAAGGGAAAAATAAGTGCGAGCTAATGTGCCCCTGTGAAGGGTGGAATTTACTCGCAAAGGAGAAGCAAATGATTCGAAACCGCGAGAGCGATGCCAAGATTCATTTCTTCTCCTTTTCTCTGCGCGAGGAAGGGAAATGGTCTCGGGTACACCTCCACGCAGAGCCGATGAAATGCTCGGGACAGAAAGTCGCCTCATTTTTGTATGAACGGTTCAGGCAAATTTAAAAAAAGAAAAAAGAAAAAAAAAGTATGTTTACCTCTACGATGTATCCCCCTTGTGATGTCACTTTTGAGTTTTCATTCCTCATTGTACACCTTTCAATATGAATAAAATCCGTTCCAATCGTACACGTTAACGTTTCTAATCCACCGGTATAATCCCATTTGTAATTCCCCCGTAGGGGATGTATTAACCCACCCTTTGCGCTACTCCTATTGTTTCACCCGATATTAAGAAATAAAAGAAGGAAAAAGAAAAATGGATAATATGTACCATAGCTACTTCCAGGAGGGCGAGAGGAATTTCAAATTCGCCTCGCCTAAACTGGCCAACTTGGTAAGCAAAGAAAAGACAATAAGGATAAGTCCCCAGAAGGGCTTTGTCATAAAGGCGTACGAAAAGGATGGGGGAAAGGTTTACTTCAATATTCTGTCTTCCAACTTGATTGCTGAGTTTCATTTTAAAAAAATGCCCGACTTAAATGATAACGAGGGATTAAGAATCCCACTGAGCATTGGCGAGGAGAAACAGAGGGAAGATAAGAAGGGGCAGAAATACAAGACGTACGACATTGTTCTTAATTCAAAAGTTGTTTCGCAAAGCAAAAAAGATCTGCAATTAAAGAAAGTTATTGCCGAGTTGGTGCAGGTGGCCATCAAAAATAAATACAACACGGACACCTGCGCGAACTTGTTTTTTTTTCCCGAACATAAATATAAAGGTAGGCGAACAAAAAAAAGAAAAGAAAAAAAAAAAAGACAACATAGAATATAATAGAATAACATCCCATACCGTAGAGTGGTAAAACACAATGGTGACCACCTCCACATTGCACACATATGGATTCACATTTGGGATGTAATTCCTCCCCTACTCAGGGAGCAACCCGGATGATCAGTTCATAAAGGACGACCAGCAACACAAGTTCAATGTTGTGGAGGAAGCTAGGAACGAAGCAGGTGCCTCAACCTGCGAGGAAGAGAAAATGAACAAGGAGGACATTCAAAATTTTTTATCAGTTAAGAAACCCGAGTGGGACATGTGGTTTGTCGATAAGAAGACCTTCGAAGAACGACATGAACAGATGGAAATGTTTTACCTTCCTTACATGCGCACGTCCCCACTGAGCGGTACCATTGACTGCTTTGACTTTAAACCCCCCTTCACGAGTGCGAACGGAAAACAAAAAGAAAAAATTGGCAAAATGGGAAAAATCGAAAAAATTGATAGAAAGGAAACAAAAAACAATGCCATTTTCAAGTCCTTCCTGAACGAATATAACATCGAATTGGACGACGACTTTTTACGTTACCAGCAGGTCATCAACACGATATGCGTTATTCAAATTCAATTGCCTTTCTTCATCCTCGCGCAACGCAGTGACACCAGGGGGGAGCGGTGCCCCTTCGCCGTCCACGAGTTTGTAAATCTCTACGTCGCCGATGATCATCTGGCTGTCTTCTTTAAGAAGTAGGTGCTTGTGCACACGGGGTGAAGCAACCCACGAGAAAGGAGTATAGATAATGAAGCCACAAAATGGGAAAAGGAAGAAAAAAAATTACCCATTTTAGCTTTTTCACCTGAACAAGTCAGATAAAGTGGGTTATTTTGCACACACGGAAGTTTGTGAATATGTAACATCCCCTTTCTCCCTTTTTCTTTTCCCCCTTCCCATTTTAGGTCGCCTCTCTTTCCAGCAGGACACAACCCCCCCTACAAAAACTTCAACATACGCTTTCCTTTCTATTTCGAATCGTCAAAGGCGGTATCGCAATATTTGGAAAAATATCACCTCCTAAATATCATCATTCCAGTTAGCAGAAGTTCAGCTACGTGCAAATTGTTCAGCGGGGAACGCGTGAACAAAGGGGACTGTGTGGTATCGGACGACGCAGAAACGAGTGACAGTTCGATATTTTGATTTGTTCTCACAGCTTTGGGGAGTGGGTGTGAAGCCATCTGAGTCTTATCACGAAATAAAAATGGGGCACATATGTCACATCTCTGCTGCGTTCAATTTATCAGCCAAGGATTTTTTTTTTTTTTTTTTTTTTTTTTTATTAACTGTTCATACTTTTCTTGACATACCCCCGTGAAGGTTACTTCTCTGATGACCATCTTTTCATGCATGACTCCCCTAATCATGGTGTGGCTTGTTTTGTGTATATCCTGTGATCCATTCCGTGGATACGTGGGAGATTTTTCCCCATTTAAATAAACATAACACGCAAGGTGGGTACCCAAAAGGTGAAAGGAAAAAAAGGATGGCATCAGGTTGTAGTTTAGGTTATTATTCAGGCGGAATATTGTTCTTGCAATACGCAAGCAATGTTTTTTTTTTTTTTTTTTTTTTTTCGCGATAAGGTTGCGCCGAATCCGTACGCGACCGGAGTGAGAGACTCCTCTTCTCCTTTTTACTAACTTGTGCAGATCATGTCACATGAATCATTCAGGGAGAAGGAAAAAATGAATAAATATTAAAAAGTTCTGCGTGCTTGTACATGCAGTTAAATACACACATGTACACATGTACACATGTACACGCGTGATGTACGTAAAGAGGACCTGGCGCGAGGATGGCATATGGGAAAACTTGCCCCTGCGGGGAGCCTTGCTTCGTTGCTTTATTTCTTCCCTTCCTTGGTGACCTTCTCAATTTCGCTATCATACATGGGGTCGTTTTTATCCGTGGGTTTGGTTTCGCTCAGGGTCAAGTCCGTCGTTGTGTTACCTACTCGCATAGGGCGTATGTGTGTTGAAGGAAAAAGAAAAAAACGTGAATAAACGCGCAAGGTCAGGGGCACGTCCATAATGCCTTTCCGGCTGAGTACACTCAAATATGCAAACGCTCATTAGTTAACCCCAGTTGAATTTTCCACTCCCGGCGCGCACATTCTGGTCTCCGTACGCTTGAGTCTTTCCCGCGCTATGCCTTTCGAGGCGAACGTTCTTGTCCTTGGCTGAATGTGTCATTTTGTGCTCTCCGCGATATCGGCGGTTGGAGGGATTATAGTAATGGGAGTCAGAGGGCGTGATAGGACGATTTGCTACGTAGTAGCCCTTCGCTCAGTCGATAGTTGTGCTCCGGCAACTTCACCTTGGCTGTAAGCACACGGCGCGTACAAGTTTCAGGACGAAGGAAGACGTATCTCTGGATGCCTTTTACACAGCGATTTCGTTAAAAGTTTTTTTTTTTTGTTGTTATAATTTCGGGAATTAACACTTTGTTTTTATAAGCAAGAGAAAAACATTCGGATGGTTTCTTTTAAAAAAAAAAAAAAAAAATTACTGAGTATGTTAAATACTATTCAGAAATATGATAAAAATAAGATCACACATGTGGTGAAGAAACGAAAAATAACTTGGAAGTGTTGCCGTGGGGAAATGATAATTCCTTGCTTTTGTATTACTCCACAAGTGGATGCGTTTAAAGAAAGAAAGCAGGAATGCTTGTCGACGCGTCTATGCGTGGGAACATGTGCATGTACATACATGGGCCCATAAGTTTTCCTCGTGCATGCGAAAATCCAGGTGATCACACGTGTCGCCACATTCATCCATTCGCCTATTTAATCTGGGAACCATTTGCAATACATGCTCATCACGCCGTTTCTCGTCCAACGCGGCGTTTCGTGCTTTCGCAAACACATCTTTTCATGAACATAAAATAAAGGGTGAGTAGAAATAAATAATTAGTGGAAGGCAGCTGCATGACATTCGCCGTAAAGGTAAATATATTTTTTTTTTTCATATATTTAGCGTCTTTTCCTCCTTTACTTCCATGCCTTCCCCTTGTCCAATTAGTCCCATTCGCGGCATTTCCGCGTTTTCCCCCCTCCCCTTTATTCATTGGGGCAGATATTCAAGGATCTCTTCCTACTCTCCTTTTCTTCCTGAAATAACATAACACTGAAGTTAAACTTTGAAACCTAAATATTAACCACTGAAACCTGAATCATACTCGTATGAAATGAAATCATAAACAGGTAGTATAGAACAATAATCATATACCTTGTAATTTAACTTCTATGCAATATAAGCTAACTCATAAAATTCAAAAACCAGACTTATACTGGGAGGCTTAAGCACTGAACAATAAACTCGGGCAAACAATTCTATAAAAAGAAATTTGATCATTTAACCCTAAATCCTAAACCCTAAACCCTAAGAACCCTAAACCCTAAATCCTAAACCCTAAACCCTAAGAACCCTAAACCCTAAACCCTAAGAACCCTAAACCCTAAGCCCTGAAAACCCTAAACCCTGAAAAACCTGAACCCTGAAAACCCTAAACCCTAAACCCTAAACCACTAAACACTAAACCCTGAAACCCGGAACCCTAAACCCTGAGACAATAAACCCTGAAACCATAAACCCTGAAACCATAAACCCTAAACCCTAAACCCTAAACCCTAAACCCTAAACCCTAAACTGTGAACGCTGAACTGTGAACCGTGAACTGTGAACCGTGAACTGTGAACCGTGAACTGTGAACCCTGAACCGTGAACCCTGAACCGTGAACCTGAGACCATAAACCCTAAACTGTAAACCCTAAATTGTGAACCCTAAACTTTGAACCCTAAACTGTAAACCCTAAACTGTAAACCCTAAACCCTGAACCCTGAACCCTAAACCCTGAAAACCTAAAATCTGAACCCAAAACCCTAAATCCTAAACCCTGAAACATGAACGTTAAACCCTGAACCCTAAACCCTAAACCCTGAACCATTAACCCTGAACCCCTAAATCCTAAACCCATGAACCCTGAACCCTGAACCATAAACCCTGAACCCTAAACCTTAAGCAACTGAACCCTAAACCCTGAACACTAAACCTTAAATACTAAACCCTAAACCTAAACCCTAAACCTAAACCTTAAACCCTAAACCCTGAACCCTAAACCCTGAACCCTAAACCCTGAACCCTAAACCCTGAACCCTAAACCCTAAACCCTAAACTGTAAACCCTGAACTGTGAACCCTAAACCGTGAACCACTCAATCCTGAAACCCTAAAACCTAAACCCTGAACCCTAAACCCTGAAACCCTAAACACTGAACATTAAACCCTAAACCCATGAACCCTAAACCCTAAACCCTAAACTGTAAACCCTAAACTGTAAACCCGAAACTGTGAACCCTTAACTGTGAACCCTAAACTGTGAACCCTGAACTGTGAACCCTAAACTGTGAAACCTGAACTGTGAACCCTAAACCCTAAAACCTAAACGTTGAACCTTGAACCTTGAACCTTGAACCCTATACCCTGAACGTTGAACCTTGAACCCTATACCCTGAACGTTGAACAGTAAACCTAAAGACTAAACCCTAAACCCTAAACCCTGAAACATGAACGTTAAACCCTGAACCCTAAACCCTAAACCCTAAACCATGAACCCTAAACCCTGAACCCTAAATCCTAAACCCTGAATCCTGAACCCTGAACCCTGAACCATAAACCCTGAACCCTAAACCTTAAGCAACTGAACCCTAAACCCTGAACACTAAACCCTAAAACATGAACACTAAACCATAAACCCTAAAACATAAACCCTAAACCCTGAACCCTAAACCCTGAACCCTAAACCCTGAACCCTAAACCCTGAACCCTAAACCCTAAGCCTTAAACCCTAAGCCCTAAACCCTGAACCCTAAACCCTAAGCCCTAAACCCTGAACCCTAAACCCTAAACCCCTAAACCCTAAACCATGAACACTAAACCATAAACCCTAAACCATAAACCCTAAACCCTAAAACTATAAACCATAAAATGTGAACCCTAAACCGTTAACCTTAAACCGTTAACCTTAAACCGTTAACCTTAAACCCTAAACCCTAAACGTTAGCGGCTGTTTCTCTTCCCAGGGGTATTATAGAGGAGGCACGGATAAAACTGAATAGCGCTTTGATATAAGCGTTGTATGTAGGGGATAGAAGAAAAAATGAGGGGGGGAATGCAAATTTAGGTTAATATAGCGTAAGCGCATTTAAATAGTACAAATATAAGAGAATTATGTAGGATCGGAGGGTAAAGGAAGGAGCGAAGGAGGGAGATAGGAGGAAAACTTAAGGGGAGATTATTTTATTATTTTCGGTGATTATTGGTGGAAATGATGGGGAAGCTGTAGAATATAATTATTACCTAGTTTACATTTTCTTTATGAGCATATAAAGTATTGGGACGTTTTGCATAATTTTTTTTATGTTTATTTTTATAAAGTAATGTTTTACCTCTCACTTATATGGATAATTGAATATTAAGGAAAAGGTGGTGTGTTTCATACATATATGTAGTACACTGTATGTATATGAAGGAACTTTCAGTAATGCTTCGTTTAAAAAAAGAAAAAAAAAAGGGGGAGAGGTGTAACTTGAGAAATGCGTAATTATTTAGGATGAACGAATAAGAATTTCATATACTTATTCTTTTAGATTCTTCATTATAAAGGTGGAATTCATATATAAGTTTTTTTTTTTGCAGAAAAAGATGGCAACGATTTTAAAACCAAGTTAAATATATGGAAAAAATATATATAAGTATCCATAGTAGGAACAATGACGAAACCATTAGGGGTTAGTTTTTTTTTATTTTTTTGAAAGTTATATTTGTATAAATATTATTCTTGCACAATTTTGTCCATATGATTGAACCGATCTATATGTGTATTACATAAATACATATATGTAAGCACTCCGATGTTCTCATTTATAGCAGGGGGATTTGGAAAAATTACCCTCGCAAGAATATTTCTACAGTAAATTCAAGAGCGCCCAGGACACATGTGATGGCGTAACCTCTGCTAGAGCAGTGGATGATCCACTGAAGGGTTATGATAACCTCCAGAATTACTGGGATCATTTTGTAAAAGCATGGTGCTGTATGTCCAAAATGGAAGAGGGTCAGCAGCAGCTCTATGAGGAACGTTGCAATTTTTTATATTATTACATAGGATCGTTGATACCTTCAACTGGGGCAGGGGGTTCATTCCAGGAAATAATGAAAAAAATTTACGAGGGGCTGTCCAAGATTGATATTGAGGATAAATGTAGTAGTGCTTATACTAATATTGATCGGAATCTTTTTATGCAAAGGAGAAAAGTGCACGACTTCTCTTATGACTATCAAATTATGAAATCACTGTTAGCGAAAAATGGGAACTCCTGCGATGGGACATATTACAAGCACCTGCAGGACGCCGTTAAGGCTTATAATGATGTGTGCGTAAATGGTGGATGGAGAAGGGACACATATTGTAATAAATTTGAGGAAGCGGTTGGAGGATACGAACCTGCAAAAGTGCTGCAATTAACATCTAAAACAGAAACAGTTCCAAGAATGGGGGAACCTTCAGGGAATACTATACTACACAGAGACGTTTCGTTAAAATTTACTTATACTTCTAACGCACACGAGGGGTACCACACTAATGCATCTACCATGGAAGACAATATTATTACTGCTGTTTATTCATCTCTTGGAATGATGACATTACCAATGATCGCTTTCTTTTTATACAAAGTAAATAAGTACATTATAATATACCCATACATATATATATATACATATATACATATATATACATACATATATACACATGTATATATATGTACATATACATGTATATGTGTATGTATATGTCCTTCCCTTTTTTTTTTTTTTTTTTTTTTTTTTTCAGTATACTTCCCTATTTGATGGAATAAAAAACACCTTCCTCAGCAGAGGAGGAAGGAATAATAGCAATAATAGAAGAGGGCGAAGATCCACCATGGGACGTAATCAACACTTTGACGATACTTTCACAGAAAATTCTATGGATTTTTCCACCAAATATTTGACGGACACTTCTACTAACTTGTCCAGCGAAGTCGATTCCACAATGAACTTGTCAACAGCATCTTCGACAGCAACAGAAGATAATTCTGCCATATATGATGGTAGGCCACTTAGAGGAGAAAGAGGAGCAAGTAATTATGGAGAAGCAAACAATAAACAGCAACAAAGACAACAAGAACAAGGACAAAGGCAACAACAACAGAGACGAAGTCAACACGGACAAAGGACGAATATGGCTTATCATAAAATGTAACATGTCACAATGCAACACATTAGAAGAATGTGTCCCCGCCCGCCGCCCTCCTCCGCCCTCCGCGGGGAGGCAAGGGGGGGAATATGAATAATCATATGCGTTTATAAAAAGTGGAAAGAGCAAAAATGGCATTTTCCTCAATTTTTTTTTTTTTACTTTTTTTTGTAACAGTTCACGCTTATGTTTAATCAATATAAGTTAGAGAAGAAAAATTTTTCTTCCCATTTTATTTTGATATGTTGGGTAATTTCATTTTAGTGAGGATCTAAATATGTTCATTAAAATTTTTCCAGGAGCTTCTATTTTTTTGTAATTTTTTTTTAAATCTTCATAATTTTTTTATAATTTTAATAATTTACTTTCATTTTCCTCCTCCTTTAAACGTCCAATTGTGTACCATTTGTAAAAAGAAGGTTGTGCTTCTTCCACACTTTTTTTTCGCGGAAATCGTAATATAGTGTCCGCGAGGAGGCGCGAGCGCTCGCGCGCGTGTCCTATTCGCTGGAACGAGAAAACTATTGGGGGCAACATTTCGCCAAAGAAAAGAAACAGAATTTAAAGAAAAAAAAGAAATAAATGAAGAAAAAGAAGAAAAAAAATTTTGGAAAGAAAAAAAAAAAATACCATTTCAATAATTTGAATAAGACATATTGATGAAAGAAAAAAAGAAATTGTCCCCAAAAGAGAAAAATGTGCCATTAATTTGTCAAAAAAAGAAAATTTGCTATCAAAGAAAAAATGTACCCTAATAATAAATTGGTCTAAAAGAAAGGAAGAAATGTGCTCTCGTATAAAATTTTCTCGGTGTGACAAATTTTATATTAGGGCACATGTTCTTTTCTATTAAGGCACATTTTTGATATAAAATGTATGTATACTTTTATATGTTTCCCGTGCAATACCTATTTACACATTTTTCTTTTTTTTGGTCGGATATGTGTACGATATGCTGAATGCGTGTCTGTTCGTCATTTCATTTTTGGACGATTCATTTGAATGTCGTATAACGTATTTATGAGAAGTATGCATGAGTATGGACAGTACGTACTGTTTACATAACCTTTAAATTAATACACTTCCATACGCGGACCGCTCATCCTTAGTTCATGAACTTAAGAAAAAAAAAAAAGTGCGTTCCGTTTTTGAACACTCCATCTTAAGATTATTTTGAAAAAAAAAAAAAAAATTATTTTTTCTCATTATTATTCATGGCGAAATCAGGGAAGCAGTGTTACATACTATAGGAGTAATGGAAGAGAGGGGAATGGTACCATATCTGGGTGGGGGGGCTCACATTTGTATATGGGCAACCGTCAGATCGTAAATGGAACATTTCACACTGCTGTATTATATCATTAGGCGGATAAATAAGTAGAAGGGGAAATTTTCCTGAACATATATATATTTTGAGATATTTATGTTAGGTTTTATAGGAATGTCTATATACTCTTTCAGCAGTATCATAGAAATTTGGTATCCCCTGAAATTTTTCCTCTATGATAGGAAAATGATTATTCCTATGGAAGGAATTTTGGTAATCTAATTGTATAATTTATTTTACTAAAAATTAGGAAGAAATAGGAAAATGAACCATGGAAGAGGATGCCTATTTTTCTGGTTATTCTATATATAGATGTCCTCCCGTATTTATTTGCAATGGTGGAATTCGAACATTCCATAAGTACACGTATATATGTATTATTTATTCATTTCTTTATTTCCACTAATTCTATATGGACAATGTCACCGGACTTAGCCTTAAACACTTAATTAAATATAGTAGTTAGAATAAATAGAGCTGTCAAAATGTTCCTATGGCTATACAAAGGGAATAAGAGCTAAGACATATATGTACGTGCTACACATATCTGCAGCACATACGTGAAACATATACGTTCGACATTATGTAACATATGAAATAGGTATAACCGTAAGGTAAAATGTGCTCATCACATATAACAACTGTAAATGATCGTTTTTCAAAGATAACAGAGCGACTGCTTTCTTCATTTTTTTTTTTTTTTTTTTTTTTTTGGTGTAAATTTCATAGGCATGATATATATTTAAAATTTTTCTCTTTTGTTACATTGCTCCCGTTTCCAACAATAAAATCCAAATAGGGCACCTATAACGAGGATCCCAATTATTGCTGGAATTACATATGCTCCTCCTGCAGTATTTGAGGCCTTCTCAACAGCAGAATAAATATTTATCACAACATCCGACCCACTTTCACCCATCATCTTCATACTTTTAGGGAAAAGGAAATGATGGGTTCCTCCAATACCTGAGCACCCAAATTGCAAAAATAATAAATATAGTACCACCATAATAACCACCGCAAAAATTATTACCAAACGTCGATGTTTATTACCTTGACATACACATTTCTTCCATAAAGCTTTTAATACGTCCTTTACTCTTTTACTCCTTCGAGAAAAACTTTTATTTTTTGGTGTTCCACTGTTCAAGGTTCCAAAATTTGAAGTTCCATATTTGGAATTGACATGGTCTTTTTTTGGTGTTCCATATCTACTTGTAGGATGAGGATATTGTCCCCCAAAGGGGGGGGAAGTTCCTCCCCCTCCCCTCCTAAGAGAGGGTTCCCCTCTTCCTTGGGGAGGACGATAATCCCCATAACCCTTATGGGGAACATGTGGTCCATCTGATTGTAATGTCTTTAAACGACCATGTGTCTTATTTATATCTTCCTCTGAGGAGGTTAAACTGGTTGTATCTGACACATCATCATCCTTTAAACTGCTTAATGCACTCACCTAAACAGAACAAAAATATACATATATATATATATAGAAAATATGCATATGTAAGGAATGCTCTAAGGAAAAAAGGGGGGAAGGTTTTCCTTCCCCCCCCCATCCCCCCTTTCCTTTTCCTTTTCCTTTTTCCTTCCTTTCCCTTCAAAGCAAACTAAACACTAACCCCTGAACCCTACTCTGTATGACCTGAAACTTTATGTCTATAACCTGGAATCTAACTTTTAACACCCTGAAAACCTTACCCCCATACCGCTAAAACCTTATTCCAACACCAATACAACCTCATTCAAACACCCCTACAACCTTCCTCCTAAACCCGGAACCCTGAACCCTAATCCATAAACCTGGAACCCGGAATCTTACTCCTATACCCCTGAAACCTTCCCCCCCCTCCCATACACTGCCATTCCACCTTTTCATTCCCCCCCTTTTTTCCTTAAACATGAATAATAAATATGAATAATAATTTGGTGTGGCAAAATAATATATAATATATATATATATGTATACGTTTTCAGCCCCTATATATTTATTTCCTCCTATAGTTGTAAAAAATATTATAAAATTTTCTCTTCTTGGTTATTCTTACCTGGTGGTGATAATTGGTTTGATACCATAAGAATAGGTATGCAAAGATTAATGTAGATATTTTTATAAAAGAAAAAGGTGCCATTTTTTTTTCTCCACTGTGTTGGCTTTACTTTTGTACTGTATATTTGGTTTGTTTTGCTTCAATTTAACATGTGAGAAAAAATTCTTTTTTTTTCTTTGTGTGTCCTTCTCTCTATATATATTTATATTAGAAAGAATATCTTTATTAGAAAGAATATCTTTATTAGAAAGAATATCTTTATTAGAAATAAATATCTTTATTAGAAAGAATATCTTTATTAGAAAGAATATCTTTATTAGAAATAAATATCTTTATTAGAAATAAATATCTTTATTAGAAAGAATATCTTTATTAGAAATAAATATCTTTATTAGAAATAAATATCTTTATTAGAAAGAATATCTTTATTAGAAAGAATATCTTCATTAGAAATAAATATCTTTATTAGAAAGAATATCTTTATTAGAAAGAATATCTTTATTAGAAATAAATATCTTTATTAGAAATAAATATCTTTATTAGAAAGAATATCTTTATTAGAAATAAATATCTTTATTAGAAATAAATATCTTTATTAGAAAGAATATCTTTATTAGAAAGAATATCTTTATTAGAAATAAATATCTTTATTAGAAAGAATATCTTTATTAGAAAGAATATCTTTATTAGAAATAAATATCTTTATTAGAAATAAATATCTTTATTAGAAAGAATATCTTTATTAGAAATAAATATCTTTATTAGAAATAAATATCTTTATTAGAAAGAACATCTTTATTAGAAAGAATATCTTTATTAGAAATAAATATCTTTATTAGAAAGAATATCTTTATTAGAAAGAATATCTTTATTAGAAAGAATATCTTTATTAGAAAGAGTAGGTTTAAAAATAAAAAAAAAAATAAAGAAAGAAAGAAAAAAAAAAGAACATCCACCACATTCTAAAAAAAAAAGAAACATCTCCCACATTTCCAACTATTATACAATTCATTTCCCATTCTAATTAAAACATTCCAACATAAGGAAATAAAACATATATTGCCCCCCCCACTTTTACAAGGAAATAAAAATAATAAAAAATATATAAATAAAAAGAAATAATAATAAATTAAGGAAAATAGATAAACTGAAAAATAACAGATAAGGAAAAAGAGAAAATAAGAAATAAAAGAAAATAAAAAAAGAAATAAAAAGCAAGGAGAGAAAAAAAAATAAATGTATGCAACTCTCCTCCATCGAGCATTTTTTCCACTTCCATTTCTTTTGTTTTCTTCCCTCTTCTTCTTTTCCTTTCACCTTCTTCTTTCCCTTCCTTCTCTCACATTTCTTCTTTCTTTTTCATTCCTTCCCTTATGCTTTTCTTCCCTTATGTTTTCCTCCTTTATGTTTATTATAATTCCCCACAAAAAAAAAAGGACATTATCCTCCTTTATACATTCATTATACATGAAAGCAGTATTCTCCATAAATATCCATCCTTATATACACCTATACATTTTTCTCCTACAGAAGATTCATGCAGGACGAAAAACCTAAACATCTAAACCCTAAACCCTAAACCAAACATTAAACCTAAACCCTGAACCCTAAAACATGAACCCTGAGTTCTGCACGCTGAACCCTAAACCTATACTCTACAAACATTAAAACTAAAACCTAAACCTATACTCTAGAATTATTAAACCTGAACCCTAAACCTATACTCTACAAACATTAAACCTAAACCCTGATCCTACTATCACCATAACCCTAAACCCTGATCATACATCCACCTTAACCCGTAACCAACTTTACCCTTAACCCGTAACCCAATTCTACCCTTAACCCGAAACCCAATTCTACCCTTAACTCGGAACACACTTTTATCCTTAACCCGGAACCCACCTTATTTTTAACCCGGAACCTAACTTATTTTTAACCAGGAACATACCTTTATCCTTAACCCGGAACCTACCTAATTCTTAATCCGGAACCAACCATACTTTGAACCCGGAACCTACCTAATTCTTAATCCGGAACCCAACCATACTTTTAACCCGGAACCTACCTTAAGCTTAACCCGGAACCAACCATACTTTTAACGCGGAACCAACCATACTTTTAACCCGGAACCAACCATACTTTTAACCCGGAACCAACCATACTTTTAACCCGGAACCAACCATACTTTTAACCCGGAACCAACCATACTTTTAACCCGGAACCCACTTTTACCCTTAACCCGGAACGCACATTAATTCTTAACCCAGAACCTACCTTATCGCTAACCCGGAACCAATTTTTATCCTTAACCCAGAACCTACCTTATCGCTAACCCGGAACCCACTTTTACCTTTAACCCGGAACCCACTTTTATCCTTAACCCGGAACCCACTTTTATCCTTAACCCGGAACCCCATTTTTTCCTTAACCCGGAACTCACTTTGTTCCTTAACCCGGAACCCACTTTTACTCTTAACCCGTAACCAACTTTTATCCTTAGCCCGGAACCTACCTTATCTTTAATCCGGAACCAACTTTTACCCTTAACCCGGAACCAACATTACTTTTAACCCGGAATCAACTTCAATTTTAACCCGGAACCTACCATATGCTTAACCCGGACCAACTTTACTTTTAACCCGAAACCTACTTTACTTTTAACCCGGAACCAACTTTACTTTTAACCCGGAACCAACATTACTTTTAACCCGGACCCAACATTACTTTTAACCCGGACCCAACATTACTTTTAACCCGGAACCAACCTTATTTTTAACCGGGAACCCACTTTTACCCTTAACAGGGGACGCTGAACCCTGCCATTTCCGGATATTCCCGTTATTCCGTGTAAATTTTTGGTGTAAAGTGTATGTGTACTTCGATAAAGTTGTTTGTGCCAACACCTATGTACACACAATTTTTCCTTGTGCGGGATAAGTGTGTTTTTTTCTTTTATATTTTGCAACCTTTTGCAACTGTAATATATTTCATCATACACTGTGCTTTTTTTTTTTTTTTTTTCTTTTTTTTGTGTGTTCGCGGACCGGACACATCACAATATGAGATTGCGCTTAATCTCCTGCTTTCCGCAAAAAAAAAAAAAAAAAAAAAAAGGGAAAAAAAATATATTTTTCGCAAACGGAAAAAAAAAAAAGAAAGAAAAAATATTTTTCGCAAGTGAGAAAAAAGAAAAAAAAATATTTTTCGCAAACGGAAAAGAAAAAAAGGGAAGGAAAAAAAATAATAATGTTCTTAAAAAAAAAGAATGTTTTTTTTTCTTTTTTCTATAAACAAAAGGTGTTCTTTCACCAAAAAAAAAAAAAAGAAAAAATTTTTGCAAACAAAATAAGAATAAAATTTGGAAGAAAGAATTTTTTTTTTTTTTTTTCTTCTTTTTTTTTCTTCTTTTTTTTTCAAGAACTAATAAAAAAAAAAAAGGAAAAAAAAAAAGGACAAAGGGTGTG
This sequence comes from Plasmodium knowlesi strain H, assembly GCF_000006355.2. Classification (NCBI taxonomy): domain Eukaryota; phylum Apicomplexa; class Aconoidasida; order Haemosporida; family Plasmodiidae; genus Plasmodium; species Plasmodium knowlesi. The sequence continues at coordinate 2,399,290 of NC_011915.2, forward strand.
AAAACAATATCCTTCATCTTAAACAATAACTCCTAAACTGTGAACCCTAAACCCTGAACCTAAACGCTAAAACCATAAAAACTAAACGGTCAACCCTAGAACCTAAACCCTGAATCCTAAACGCTAAAACCATAAAAACTAAACCGTCAACCCTAAACTGTGAACCCTAAACTGTAAACCCTAAACTGTGAACCTTAAATTGTAAACCCTAAAAAGTGAACCCTAAATTGTGAACCCTAAACTATGAACCCTAAACTGTGAACCCTAAACTGTGAACCCTAAACTGTGAACCCTAAACTGTGAACCCTAAACACTGAACCCTAAACCATAAACCCGGAAGCTAAACTTGGAACACCTTCCATTGGAACATTTTCCATAAGAACTTCTTCCTTAGGAACCTGTTCTTCTTTCATAAATTCGGATCCCATGAACTCTTGAACCAAAAGTTCCAGAAAATCCTTCTGGTTCAATTGTGTGTCCCCTTTTTGACATTCATCCAACACTTCAAAATGAATTTCAATAATCGTTCGACGATTCACGCGACCAGAACGTTTCGTTCTTGTTGGAGCAGAACGAGGTTTTCGTTCCTTCACCAATTGATATTCATGTGGACTATCTTGCTGCACATGATCGAGGACTTGTTCTTGTACTGATGGACCAGGAATTTCAGTAGGAGATCTTCTAAAACGTGGTCCTCCTTTACCAAGAGGACCAAAATACTACAAAAACAAAAAGAAAAAAAGAAAAAAAAAAAAAAAAAATGAGAGGATATTTTTGTTAAGAAGATTGTGAAATATTCTTTTTACACATTTATTTTATTTTATTTTTTTAATCATTAAAAAAAAATTTTTTTCCTTTTAACAATTAAAAAATTTTTTTTTATTCCTTTAACTATTAATTTTGTCCATTAAAATTTTTTTTTTTTTAACCATTAAAAAAATTATTTATTTTTTTTATTAATTTTTTTCTTTTTTTTTTTTTTTTTTTTTTATCTTTTTTTTTTATTAATTTTTTTCTTTTTTTTTATCTTACCTTCCAAAGGTAATAAGCCATAGCAGAAAGGCCAATGGAGACAGGAGCCAAAGGAAGAAAAGGGGTAAGGAGATCCGTAAGAAGGATGGGACAGACTGTATTCTCTAAAGTTTGTTGCATATGGGTTTGTTTCGTGGAATCGTCTTTGAACAATTTATCCACTTTTTGCTTTACATTGTCAGTGCCAATGTGGCAATTATTATAACCTTCGTTTTGTTTGCACACAAAACAAGAATTAGTACCATTATTGCATGGAGATGTTGCATTCATAATGCTTTCACTTTGTTCAAAAGCATGTTCTATGCCCTTATCTATGTCACAAAGAGGATGTACCCAACTATATCCTTTTTTCTCCTCGTTTGCCACTTGTTTTAATTGTTTTGCATATTCTTTAAGAAATAAACAACCCATCGTTTGTCCAAACGATGGGCCATTAACATGGCCCTTCTGCTGGTTATAAATGTGCTTTAATCCTGCAGCAAAAAGTAAACAAGCTGCTTTATTTGTTCGCCTTTCTGTATGGCCCTTAGTATTCCATGCGACGTTGGCGTCATTGCAGTATTGGGCAGCAGCCGACTGCTTTTTGGGGTCGTTCATATCTTTTAAAAGTGCAGTTAATTCCTTCGTGGCGTCACTTTCGATGTTTTCCTGATCATAAAAAAAGAAGGAAGGGAGATAAAAAAAAAATATATATGTACATGTATACACATATGTATACACATATGTGTATACATATATATATACATATATACATATATATATACATATATACATATACATACATATATACATATATACGTATATGCATATACATATACATATACATATACGTATATATGTGTATGTATATATGTATATATATGTATATATGTATATATGTATATATATGCAGTTGTCTTCCACCCCTTACCCAAGATGGTGGTGTTCCATTTGGAAGTTTCACTTCGTTCTTCAGTTTTTTTTTAATGGCGCATTGGAGTTGAGTACAGAAAGAAGATTTCATTTCAGTGATAGTAGATAAGGTGTTCGTTATGTTGGATTTAATGGAGTTGAGGTTGGATTGGTCTTCATTGAGGAGTTTTTTCATTTCGTCTTGGACATTATCTCTGTCGGTGTTAGAATTGCAATTATGTCCACTTTGTGTTGATGGTGTTGTACTAATCAAAGAGCTGTCAACACTAAGTTCGCAACTACTAAAGTTTGGTTGTCTTGTGCATTTAAAACAAACATTATTATTAGCACCACTACCAGAACACGGAGAATTATGATTTTGATTCCAATTAGTGAACATTTCATTTATTTTAGATTCATCAATGGGACATTTCTCTTTCGACTCATCTCCTATTTTAGTTGCGTAAAGGTTAAGTGCTGCGCACATCATAGTTTGTTTAAAGAACTTATCATCAGCCTGAAAAGTTGAATTCGGGGTGCCGCCGTTGGCGACACCTTGAACTTCAGAAATGTATTTTAGTCCCTCCGCGATATGATTACATGCTTTTCTTTCAACACTAAGTGGATTACCATCACCAAAGCTTTGGCATGTAGTATTATGCTTGGTCTTTGATGTGTCATTTCCATTCGTCTGAATTATTTTGAACATATTCAGAAGTTCGCCTTTAACAGTCGTATCCCAAAAGTCACACTGTAAAAAAAAAAAAGAAAGAAAAGGTTATATATATGTAGTTGATAGGTTGTGTAGTATGCGGTTGTTGTAGTATCCGGTTGTTGTAGTATGCGGTTGTTGTAGTATGCTGTTGTTGTAGTATGCGGTTGTTGTAGTATCCGGTCTCTGTCTGCGAGGAGTTTTTCCTTTCCCCCCCTAAAGTAGCTAAAGCTAACCCCGGAACCTTACTCCTGAACCCTAGAACCTTATTCCTATACCCTGAAACCTTCTTCCTACACCCTTACCACCTTGTTCTAACACCCTTATCACCTTATTCTAACACCCTAACAACCTTATTCTAACACCCTTATCACCTTATTCTGACACCCCTAAGACCCTATTCTGACACCCCTAAGACCCTATTCTGACACCCCTACAACCTTATTCTAACACCCCTAAGACCCTATTCTGACACCAATACAACCTTATTCTAACACCCCTAGGAACCTTATTCTAATACCCCAACAACCTTATTCCAATACCCTTAAAACCTTACTCCTATAACCCTAAGACCTTAATCTAATACCCTTACAACCTTCTTCCTTTATACTCAAACCTTATTCTAACACCCCTACAATCTTCTTCCAATACCCTTATAACCTTTATTCCAACACCACTACAACCATCATTCCAACACCCCTGCAACCTTTATTCCAACATCCCTACAACCTTCATTCTAACACCCCAACAACATCATTCCAACACCCAAACAACATCATTCCAACACCCCAACAACATCATTCCAACACCCCAACAACATCATTCCAACACCCCAACAACATCATTCCAACACCCCAACAACATCATTCCAACACTCCAACAACATCATTCCAACACCCCAACAACATCATTCCAGCACCCTTACCACGTTATTCCAACACCCTAAAAACCTTATTCTAATACGCCTACAACCTTATTCTGACATCCTTTTAACGTTATTCCAATACCCCTGCAACCTTTATTCCTAAACCCGGAATCTGAATTATTTTTTTTTTCAATTTCTTTAACCACTCAGGTGTTTTGTTGTTTGTAGTAATACTTACCCAATCCTTCTTAGTAGTAGGAGTACCACTAGTACCGTTCATTTGGTTTTGGAACCATTTGGGTGCGGCACATTGCAGTTTGGCACATAAAGAATCTGTTTCGTTTATGTCCTTCATGGTGGTAGTCAAGGTGCCATCATTGTCTGGAAGTATTGTATTAACTTTTTCTTTTATTTTCTCCGTGCCGGCTGTGCCAGCCGCCACGGTGCAACTATCAATAGTGTCTTCCCATTTACATTCAATGCAAGGGCTATTGCCCGTGCATGGTCCATTAGGAATTTGACCCCATGAGCCAAAAGCTTTTTTTATTCCAGATTCGATAACACATTTTGATTTGTCTTTCATTTTCTTTGCATATTCTTTAAGAAGTAAACAACCCACTGTTTGTCTCAACAGTGGGTTGTCCTTCAAGATGGTGTAGGTTGGAGTTCCATTCTTTGGATTTTCTTTTAGTTTGTTGAAACCTGCTGTAAGATGTTGGCATGCCTTCTTTTCAGGGTCAGTAGCAGGTCTAGTGGTGCTCGTGGCAGTGCCATCTACCATTGTCTCACAATCACCTCCGTTCATTCCATTATTCGTCATTGCTTGTGACAATTCTTTCCATAAGTTGGCGACTTCGCCGCCTTCCTTCCCCCAGAAATCGTCCTGTATAAGTGGAATAAAATATATATATATATATATATATGCATATACATATTTATATGTACATACATACATATACATGTGTACATGTATATGTATACATTCTTTTTCTTTTTCTTTTTTTTTTTCTTCTTCTCTTTCGTGTTGTTGTGTAGTATCGGGTTTGCCTTCCCTGCCATCCGGTTAGTGTGTAGTATCCGGTCACTCTCTGCGAGGAGTTTTTCCTTTCCCCCTCCTTACTAAACTAAAGCTAACCCCCGAACCTTACTCTTATACCCTCAAAACCTTATTCCTATACCCTAAAAACCTATTCCAATACCCTAAAACCTCATTTCTATACCCTACAACCTTACTCCTGAACCCTGCAACCTTACTCCTATACCCTACAACCTTACTCCTATGCCCCTACAACCTTACTCCTATGCCCCTACAACCTTACTGCTGAACCCGGAATCTGAATTTTTCTTCTTTTTTTTTTTTTTTTTAATTCCTTTTCTTTTTATTCTACTTACCGCACTGTTCTTGCCATGGGCCATCTGAACTCGAGATGCTAAACATTGGAGACGAGAACATAAGGATGCATCTTTTTGGTCTGTTTTAAGTAATTCCTTGAGGGTTCCATTGACGTCGTCTCCCTTCTCTGTGAGTAATGAATCCAATTTGTCCTTTACATTGTCCGCTTTGTTTTTGTCAAAGGAGCACGCATCATATTTGTCGTCCAATTTGCAAACAATGCAAGGTTTATCATTCTTGCAATGAGTGTCTTTAATGTCCACTGCCTTTAGAAAAGCGACCCTAATCCCTTGGTCTATGTCACAAATTTTGCTGACTTCTTTCATTTTTTGTACGACAGCGTTTAACATAAAACAGGAAACGACTTGTTTGAACTCTTGGTTATCGTAGGGGGTATGCTGACCCGTGGAGTGATTTTCCTGAATTTTCGAAATATGCTGCAGCCCTGCTGCAACCAGCTTGCAGGCTTCTCTGTTAGCAGCGCCATGAGCGTCGTTATCCTTCCAATTGGCGTTGTTGCAATGGCCCGCAGCAGCAGTCTGATTTTTCTCGTCCTTCATGTTATTCAGCAAATTCGTTAACTGCGTCGTGAAGTCATTCTGCATATTATTCTGCACAAATAAATGAAGGGGTATATACATACATATATATGTACATCCATATATATACGTACATACGTATATATTTATTCGTGGTTCATTGCAATCTGCTGAGTCCTCCCGCTGCACATACCCAAGTACCATCGTTTGACCCTAGAAACTTATTCACTGCCCATTTAGGCGCAATACACTTAAGCTTATCACATAAGTTCGTCTGATCACACGGTTTACCTATACAATTTTTTTTTTTTTTGGGGGGGAGGAAGGAAAGGTAATGAAAATGAATGGTGATGTTTTGGTTGTGTTAGTAATGTTGGTTGTGTTAGTATGTTGGTTATGTTAGTATGTTGGTTATGTTAGTATGTTGGTTGTGTTAGTATGTTGGTTATGTTAGTATGTTGGTTGTGTTAGTATGTTGGTTATGTTAGTATGTTGGTTGTGTCAGTATGTTGGTTTTGTGTTAGTATGTTGGTTTTGTGTTAGTATGTTGGTTGTGTTAGTATGTTGGTTCGTGGTAGTATGTTGGTTGTGTTGATGTATGTTGGTTACGTTAGTATGTTGGTTGTGTTATTATGTTGGTTCTGTATTAGTATGTTGGTTGTGTTAGTATGTTGGTTTTGTGTTAGTATGTTGGTTTGTGTTAGTATGTTGGTTATGTTAGTATGTTGGTTGTGTTATTATGTTGGTTATGTTAGTATGTTGGTTGTATGTTGGTACCAACACAACTACCAAAATTTTACAGTACGTTATTGTATTAATAGTATTGGGGTGGAGTGGGGTTGGGGTTTACTTACATATGTCCTTCACTGCTTGGGCCTTAATTTTCGTCATTTCTGTGTTTTCGCCTTCCTTAAGCAAATCATCTTCTATCTTCTTCTTTAGATTCTGAGTATTTCTCTCGGAGTCTAGGCTACAAAGTACGAGATTCCTCAAGGGTACCCTTTCACACTTAAAACACGTAACATTACCATTCTGGCAACCTTTACCTGCGGTCATAATATCACCACTCTTCTTAAATGCCTCCTCAATCCCTGCCTTAACACTCCTTTCAACGTTACATGGCAGATCGTCCTTCATTTTATCTGCAATGGCATTTAATAGAACACAACGCATCGTTCTTTTGAACGATGCCGTAGCGGGGTCGTTATCGTTAATTTCGTAGAGGTCTTTTAATCCTGCTGCTATAAGGAGGCAAGCATCCTTTCCTCCCTTCTCATCCATAGTGCAAATGCCCTTGACAGTTGAGTCTTCTTTATGAGCAGATATTTTAGTGCCCAGTTCGGTGAATTCCTTTCCGACTTCCGTCCACACATCCTTCTGTAAGTATATATATATATATATATATATATATATATATATATATATATATATATATGCATATGTATATACATAGATATGTGTACATACGTATACACATGCGCACATATGTATATACATGTAGGTATATACATACGTATATATATATGTATACATATACATATGTACATATATATGTACATGTTTATATAAGTGTATATGTATGTATACACATATATGTATATATACGTAAGTGCATGTAAGTGTATGTATGTTTATGCGCAGTGGTTATTTTCTTACCCAGTCTTCTTTTGTCAGAGGTTTGCCATTGTTTCCTTTCCCTTGGCTCTTTAACCATCTTTCAGATATACATTGGGCACGTTGACATAATTTCATATTATTTACGACTTCCGCCATTTCTTTTATGTTGTCGTCGTCCTTCGTGACCACTTTATCCAATTTATTCTTTACTTCCGTTTGTACTGTGCTGCCAGCTGTGCCATTTGTGTCAATTTTGCAACTTTCAAGGATGTCTTTGTTCCAATGGCAAGGGACACAAGGTCCCTTGCCATTGGCACCATTCAGGCAAGTGGAAGGTGATTTCTTACTGGGGTCCTGCCACAAACTGAAAGCTTTGTTTATACCAGCATCAATCTCACACATTGCCTTTTCCTTCATATGTTTTGCATAATAATGAAGTAAAAAGCAACCCATCGTTTGTCTCAACGATGGGTTGGACAAAAGTTTGCCGTTGACTGACGACGACGGCGTCCTCGACGCCGCCATCCCCGTATTATTGTACAGTTGGTTTAAGCCCGCATGCAGAAAGTTACATGCCTTCTTTTCAGATGGAGTTGCATCTTTCATGTTATCACATTGCGTCTCCCCTGTTCCGCCATTCTTCTTCATTTCCTTTACCAGTTCTTCCCACAATTCCTTAACATCCGTCGTCCAGAATTCATCCTATATAAGTAGTAATATATATATATATATATACATATGCATGTATACATATGTATATGTATATGTGTATATATGTGTATGTATATATTTATATATGTATGTAGATGTTTCCTTACGTTGCCGTTTTGTGCTTGTCCTTTAGCTGCTAAACATTGGAGACGCTCACAGAGGGGGTTTTTATTATTAAAATCAGTTAAGGTTTTATGTACTTCGTCCTCCTTCGTTTGTTTGTTTTCTTTGAACAATTCAACCACTTTGTCCTTTACTTCCTTAGAGGTGCCGTCAATGAGGCAATTCTCAAATCCGTCCTTAGTGGTGATGTCCCATTTACATTCAAAACATTTATTGTCATTAGGATCAGTTCCGCATTTACCTGACGCAGTCTTCATAATTTCTTTACTTTTTTCAAAAGCTTTGCTTAAACCACCTTCTATACTACAATACCCTTTCTCTTCTGCTTTTTTTTTAAATTCTTCAGCATAAGCTTTCAATAAAAGACAATTTATAATTTGATCAGAATATTGGTTAGGACCACCACTCCCATTTTTGTACATATGTTCTAATTTAGCAGTAAACAGTTTGCAAGCTTCTTTATTTGCACTATCTAGGGAATCGTCGCTGTCGCAATTGGCACCTGCGGTGCCACCATTACTAGTAGTCGTATCAGAAAGAAGTTTTTCCAGCTTCCCCTTGACATAGGTGTCCCAAAAATTCTGCTGCGTAGGAAATGGTAGATATATCCATATATATACATATACATACATATATAAATATATATACATATATATACATATACATATATACATATAGACACATAGACACATATATACATATATATACATATATACGTGTAACTGTCATTTCTTACTACCCAACTAGGTGGTGTGTGCCCACTTACCTTTCCACTCCCGCCGTTTTTCTCTTCCCATCGCTTTGCGGCACATTTTACCCATTCACATAACTTATTTTTCTCATTGAAGTTAGCCAAAGTTTTCTGTATTTCGTCGTCCTGCGTTTGTTTGTTCTGCGGGAACAATTCATCCACTTTCTTCTTTACATTTTCTTCTAGGGTGCCATTGGGAATGGAGCAATCTTTAAGTTCGTCATTATCGTTCCATTTACACTCAAAACAATTAGCATCCTGGGCACCATTTCCGCATTGACCTGACGAAGTCATAATAGTTCCACTCTGTTTGAAAGCATATTCCATTCCCGTCTTCATGTCACAATATCCTTTTAATTTTGCTTGTTCATTTAATTTTTTAGCATATTCTTTTAAAAGAACACATTTTATCATTTGATCAGAATATTTGTCATTGCCATTTGTGTTTGTGTACATGTGATGCAAAAATTTTGCCATGTATTCGCATGCTGCTTTATTTGCATTATTTAGGTTTCCGCTGTTGCAATCGGCAACAGTGGTGCTACTGCTACCAGTAGTAGTCGTCCCATTAAAGAGACTGTCCAGCTTCCCCTTGACTTCTTCTTTCCAGAAGTCCTTCTATATAGAAAAGGAAGGTATACATATATAAATATACATATATGCATATACATATATATATACATATATGTATATGTATATACATATACACACATATACATATAAGTACATATACATATATACATATATGTACTTATATGTATATATAAATGTACACCCTTTTTGCCCCCCCTTTACCGTGCCGCTGCTTCCTTGCGATTGCCCCGTTGTCTGCGCGTTATTCAATTTCCAATGTTGTTCTGCACATTTCAGTCGATCACATAATTGTTTTTTGCTGTTTTTCATGCATACATCAGCTGCGAGGAAAAAAAGAAAGAAACGATACGTAAAATGCCATATGTATATATGTATGTTGTATGTATGTACGTTGTATGTTGTATGTTGTATGTTGTATGTGGTATGTTGTATGTGGTATGTTGTATGTATGTAGATTGAGTAAATGAATGTCATTCACAATTGATGAATGAAATTTTTTTCCTTTTTTTTTTTCTTTTTTCGGTTGTAGATTGTTCTAAATATGCGGTTTTATATGCCATCCGGTCCCAACCATCCAGTCTCCACCATCCAGTCTCCACCATCCAGTTCCTACCATCCGGTTCCCACCATCCTGTTCCCACCATCCAGTCTCCACCATCCAGTCTCCACCATCCAGATACTACAATCCGGTTCATACCATCCAGTCTCCACCATCCAGTCACCACCATCCAGTCACCACCATCCAGTCACCACCATCCAGTCACCACCATCCAGTCACCACCATCCAGTCACCACCATCCAGTCACCACCATCCAGTCACCACCATCCAGTCACCACCATCCAGTCACCACCATCCAGTCACCACCATCCAGTCACCACCATCCAGTCACCACCATCCAGTCACCACCATCCAGTCACCACCATCCAGTCACCACCATCCAGTCACCACCATCCAGTCACCACCATCCAGTCACCACCATCCAGTCACCACCATCCAGTCACCACCATCCAGTCACCACCATCCAGTCACCACCATCCAGTCACCACCATCCAGTCACCACCATCCAGTCACCACCATCCAGTCACCACCATCCAGTCACCACCATCCAGTCACCACCATCCAGTCACCACCATCCAGTCACCACCATCCAGTCACCACCATCCAGTCACCACCATCCAGTCACCACCATCCAGTCACCACCATCCAGTCACCACCATCCAGTCACCACCATCCAGTCACCACCATCCAGTCACCACCATCCAGTCACCACCATCCAGTCACCACCATCCAGTCACCACCATCCAGTCACCACCATCCAGTCACCACCATCCAGTCACCACCATCCAGTCACCACCATCCAGTCACCACCATCCAGTCACCACCATCCGGCACCTACCTTCCGGTCACTACCATCAAGTTCATACCATCCAGTTCCTACCATCCTGTTCCTACCACCCGGTTCATACCATCAAGTTCATACCATCCAGTTCCTACCATCCGGTTCATACCATCCGGTTCATACTATCCGGCCCATACCATCCGGTTACTGCCATCCGGTTCGTACCATCCGGTTCATACCACCCGGTTCATACCACCCGGTTCATTCCATCCGGTTACTACCATCCGATTCCTACCATCCAGTTCATACCATCCAGTTCATACCATCCAGTTCATACCATCCAGTTCATACCATCCTATTCCGACCATCCAGTTCCAACCATCCGGTATCCACAATCCAGTCTCCACCATCCAGTCTCCACCATCCAGTCTCCACCATCCAGTCCCCACCATCCGGTTTCTACCATCCACTTCCCACCATCCGGTTCGTACCATCCGGTTCCCACCATCCAGTCTCCACCATCCAGTCTCCACCATCCAGTCTC